>NC_057810.1:19189662-19478793 GCF_018294505.1 Triticum aestivum
TAACAGGAGATGAGGGACACGATGTTTTTACCCAGGTTCGGGCCCTCTTGATGGAGGTAAAACCCTACGTCCTGCTTGATTAATATTGATGATGTGGGTTACAAGAGTAGATCTACCACGAGATCAAGGAGGCTAAACCCTAGAAGCTAGCCTATGGTATGATTGTTGTTCGTCCTATGGACTAAAGCCATCCGGTTTATATAGACACCGGAGAGGGCTAGGGTTACACAGAGTCGGATACAATGGTAGGAGATCTACATATCCGTATCGCCAAGCTTGCCTTCCACGCCAAGGAAAGTCCCATCCGGGCACGGGACGAAGTCTTCAATCTTGTATCTTCATAGTCTTGGAGTCCGGCCGATGATGGTAGTTCGGCTATCCTGACACCCCCTAGTCCGGGACTCCCTCAGTAGCCCCTGAACCAGGCTTCAATGACAACGAGTCCGGCGCGCATATTGTCTTCGGCATTGCAAGGTGGGTTCCTCCTCCGAATAATTTATAGAAGATTGTGAACACCAGGATAGTGTCCGGCTCTGCAAAATAAATTCCACATACAACCGTAGAGAGAATAATATTACACAAGTTCAATCTGCTGATGTATTTTGTGGCGTAACGTCACACCACTACCAAGCCTTCGAATTGTTTTTATTGTTCCATCTCAGCGCGTTTAGCGAGGCGGTTTCCTTGGCACGTCTTGTCGAAGCAGAGATCGTGTTCCCCTTATTCCGGAATTCCCATCAATATGGACATGGGTAACCCAACCGTGCCATTGATTGCGGCGCTTGGGAGATAAGCGAGTTTTATCAGGCCGGTGGGGACGCATGTTTCCGTCCGCCCATATAAGGGGATAAAGATCCAACTTTTTTACCTGCGCCTTCTTCCTCCTTGGCTTATCCATCTCTGCGAACTCGAGATCTAGCGCCCAAGCCCGCACATCTCACCTCAACCTTCTCCAAATATGTCCAGAGCGGGAGGCAAGTGGATGGCCTCCTCTGTCACCGAGGGGCATATCCAGAAGCTGCACAGCACCGGATACTTGTCCAGCGACATCGCGCATCGGCTCCCTGACGAGGGAGAGCTCATCCCCACCCCTAGGCCCCATGAGAGGGTAGTATTCCTTCCCCATTTCCTCCGCGGACTGGGCTTCCCACTTCATCCCTTTGTCCGGGGGCTCATGTTCTACTATGGCCTAGATTTCCATGATCTGGCCCCGAATTTTATTCTCAACATCTCGGTGTTTATCGTTGTGTGCGAGGCCTTCCTCTGCATCCAGCCCCACTTCGGCTTGTGGCTCAAGACCTTCAGTGTCAAGCCGAAGGTTGTGAAGGGCAGCCAAGCGGAGTGCGGAGGCGCCATGGTGGGCAGGATATCCCACGTTACGTGGCTGGAGGGCACCTTTGTGGAAACCATCAAGGGGTGGCAATCGGGGTGGTTCTACATCACCGAGCCGCGTGACCCTGATTGGGCAGCGGCCCCGAATTTGGGGCAATCCGGTATTCCTACATGGCTCACCTCCTGGAAAGAGAGCGGCCGAATTTGGGGCAATTCGGAGGAGCTGACCGGACTCCAAGCCTGCGTCCAAAAGCTGGTGGACAAGAAGCTCAAGCTTGTCAACGTAGTCCAGGTCATGCTCATCCGCCGGATTCTCCCGTGCCAACGACGGGGCTTCAATATGTGTCAGTTCGATCCGGCGCAGCACCAGGCTTTGAATGTGCTCTTCGACACTTCGTACGAAGAGGTCGGGAAGGTGTTGTTCAAGGGCGCCGAGGCTCCCGCGTCCTCTACCGAAGATCGCGGATTCAGCTCACAGCATCCAGCTGACGAGGTAAGTGATATTGTCCTTTACGGGACGCTTATTATTCATAGTTTGACTCTATGCGGGATCTAAACTCCCTTTCCTTTGACAGGACTGGCTGAAGAAGGCCGCACAGGCTATCTGTCTGGCCCCATTGCCAGAGGACCCAGCTGACGCCCGCCTAACGGGGCTGCTGGCTCCGGCACCCCACGTGGTGCCGGAGAAGAAGGCCAAGAAGAAGGCCACGGGGACTCGGAAGAGTTCCCGTTTTCAGGTGCTATCGGATGATGAATCCGAGACCGACTCCTCCCACCAAGGCGAGGAGGAGAAGAAGAAAGCCTCTCCCCCAGTGGGGGGAGGGAAGAAAAGGAAGGCCTCCCCAACAAGGGAGGCCGAAGGGTCCAAGAGGGGAAAAACTCTTCCCCCGGACTGTTCCGCCAACGCCAGTGACGACGACGAGGACTGGCCTCCAAGGGCCAAGCCTCTGGCGAGATCATAAGTATTCGAACTCCCGAATAACTTCAAGGTTTTCATTTTCTGCCACATTATGTCTTTCTAATGCCGCATACAACCCTGCAGTCCGCCTAAGGATGATCTCCCCACTTCGTCGAGCGGGTCCTTAGGGGCGTCGGATATGGATTCTCTTCCGACTGCCTCCACCCCCCGTGATGCGGACGATGCCAAGGTGGGATCCCAGGAAGGGACCCACCAGGAGGAGAGGGCCCCGGAGGTGTCGCAGGACAACCTCACGGACTTTGCACCGGACTCAGCCCCGGAACCCATAGTGGCTCCGGAGTCCGGCGGGCGACCCCTTCGTAAGAAGGGCAAGACAGCGACGCCGGCTGCCTCCGTCCAACCGGAGGTGCCGGATAATTTGCTAGAGGCGCTCAATAGTGCCTCTATTGAAGAGGAACACCGCACTGTTATGAGTGCGGTGATTCAGAAAGTTCAGCTCGCCAAGAACGGGCTGACCGAAGCCTGCAGCAGCCTTCTAACAGGCTTTGAGGTAAGAATTTCAATATATGTAAAATGGTACTGCATAGACAGTAGCCCCTGATGCTCGGTTCGGTATTCGGAAAGAAAAGACGGACTGAGAATCTTTAGAAAGATAAACGCAGGAGTCATGAAAATATGTCAATACTGTGCTGCTGACCTCTACCGCACGGACTGCAGAGGTCAAAACTTTGAAGGAAAACCTCGAGCGGTCCGAGAACGAGCTCGGACATGCCAAGAAGCAGCTCGAGGAAAAAGAAGGTGAGTAATACCTTATGAAAATTGTACCTTACAGAAAAGGATTTGGTTGCAAGAAAAATGACAAGGATAACTGGGGTATTGCAGGGGCCACTAACGAGGTGGCGACCCTAAAGGAGGCGGTGGCCACGGCCGAACACAATGCGGCTGCGGAGCGCACCGAGCAAGAGAAACAGGAGGCGCGGGTGGCGGAGGTACAGCAAGAGCTCCAGGATCTCGTGAGTAAACATGAGAGCCTGGAGCGTGACTCGAAGACTCGAGAGTCTGAGCTTGCAACGGCTCTTGAGAGTGCCAAAGCCACTAAGGCCGAAGCCTACAAGGCCCTCCAGGAGATCGAGGCGGTAAAGAAAATAGCAGCGGGTAAGGCTTTTTTCATGCAAAGTAAGCATGTGAGTGTTAATTACCTGCCGCTTACCCGAATTCAGAGCTCTCCAGGAGCGTTCACAGATCTTCCTTGCAGCGTGTCCGATGCTGTCGCATTCTACCGGGCCGAGGAGGGGAGCTCGACGGAGAAGGTCTTCTGGTCTCAATATGCTGAGGCCGAACATCCGTTTCCCCTTAGCGACCAGCTGAAGCAGCTGGTCGAGCTCCAGAAGGCGGCCGAACAGGCCATGAAGGGCCTCATAGTTCGGCTGTGGCCTAAGGAGGCCATGCCTGGGAGCTACTTCAGCCTGGTGCGGCGGCTGGTGGATGCGTGCCCGTGGGTTGAAGTCATCAAGCACTCCGCCTGTATTGAAGGTGCGCGTCGGGCCCTTGCCCGCGCAAAGGTGCAATGGGGCAAGATGGATGCCCAGAAGCTTGTGACGGACCCCCCACCAGAGGGCAAGGAGCATCGCACACCTGAGATGTATTATAGGAGTGTGCTGAAGGGCGCCCGCACTATTGCGGGTGAGTGCTCCAAAGATGTAATATTTGAGTAGACTCTCATTTTGTTATCCTGTGTGCTGAAAACTTGGTTCATATGCGCTAAGCAACGCTTGTTAATTTAAAATATTACCTTCTGTGCGGCTGTTTATCAAATTTAAGAGATGGCAAGTCGTCGTCTTCAGCCCCCATGCCACGAGTGCTGGGGTGTTCGGGATAAACTCGAGCGCTCTTGTTCCCATTTTTGGGTCCATCTAGGGAGGCGCTCAACACAACGAACAAGGCAACCGGACTTATAATGCTTGAACACTCTCACTTAGCCATAGAATTCTATAATTTTAAATTTCGGCGAAGCCCCTTGTTTTCGGAAGGCCGAATTTGGGGCACTATCCACGCCTTGGCCGGACAGAATCCGGCTCCTCGCTCGAAGCGGCATAAGTCTTTAGGGACTCGCAAAGAACCTCTCGAACAGCGACCAGCTCTCGCCTCATCATGACGGTCAGTTTTAGCTTTCTCCACTGAGGCGTTAATCCAGCTCAACTGGGGCGCAATCGCAGTGGTTCTCCCAGTGCTACCTTAGCCGATAAAACGGAACGTAAGGTACCAAAACATGGGAGCCGGGCAAACCCAACTTTTGACCCAAGAACATGATTCGGAGCCGATGCATATAATGCTATAAGTTCGGGGTGCCGCACTTGTGAAAGTGTTCGGACTTATCACACCATAACGCGGGAAACATAAGCCCCTGGTGTATTTAGCCGTACCAAAACGTACGGATGCAACATGTCATAGGTGAACATATGTGTAAGAAAGAAATGCAATTGGAAGCAAAAATGTGCTGCATTGCTTTATTCAAATAAAAACTGTTGTAAGTGCAGGACGATACAAGTGGTGCGGTAAGCAAGGGATGGGACTGTTTAACATGTCCCCCTCCAGGGGTAGGCTACGGAATAATGCATAAAACAGATTTAATGCTCATAATGGAGACCACTTGGATTTTCGTTGTGGCCTTTCTCCTTCCCTGGCTGTTGTATCGTGGGTTCGGCATGTCTGCTGCCGGACAGGGCCTCTGACGAACGGAGTCCTGTAGGTAAAAAATAAAAGGAAAAGGAAAAGAAATGACACACTTAAGAGCCCCTGGTGCGGTTGAGCCGCAGTTTGGGCTTATCATGGTCGAGCCCCTTGCCCCATGCCCATGGTATCTTCAGAGCGTAATGGAGTACGCGAAGGGTCTGTCTTAATGTTTTACATGGGCTAGGGTTGGGGCCGCACTGCTACGCGTGCTCGGAACATGCCAGGTGGTCGTGTTGTAGGTTACTCCGGGCACGCTTAGTTGTGTCCGGCCGCTTGGCAGCCGGACTCGAGAATTGCCTTAAAAGGCTGCTTTGTACTTCTGCCGCGAGAGCCGCTGTATGTTCCTCCGTTCGGAGGGAGCGTTCAGTGTTTCCGTTGACCGTGATGACTCCTCTAGGGCCTGGCATCTTGAGCTTGAGGTATGCGTAGTGCGGCACCGCGTTGAACTTTGCGAACACGGTACGTCCGAGCAAGGCATGATAGCCGCTGCGGAACGGGACTATGTCGAAGATTAACTCCTCGCTTCGGAAGTTATCCGGGGATCCAAAGACCACTTCTAGTGTAACTGAGCCTGTACGATTAGCTTCTACACCTAGTATGACGCCTTTAAAGGTCGTCTTGGTAGGTTTAATCCTTGAGGGGTCTATGCCCATTTTGCGCATCGTGTCCTGATAAAGCAGGTTTAGGCTGCTACCGCCGTCCATCAGGACTCTGGTGAGATGAAATCCATCGACGATTGGGTCTAGAACCAATGCGGCGAACCCACCATGGCGAATGCTGGTGGGGTGGTCCCTTCGGTCGAAGGTGATCGGGCAAGAGGACCATGGATTGAACTTCGGGGCAACTGGCTCCATCGCGTATACATTCCTGAGTGCACGCTTCCGCTCCCTTTTGGGTATGTGCGTGGCGTATATCATGTTCACCGTCCGCACCTGTGGGGGGAAACCCTTCTGTCCTCTATTGTTCGGTGGTCGGGTCTCTTCCTCGTCGTCGCTATGTAGCCCCTTGTTGCTGTTTTCGGCAATTAACTTGCCTGCCTGCTTGAACACCCAACAGTCCCTATTGGTGTGGTTAGCTGGCTTTTCAGGGGTGCCATGTATCTGGCACAAGCGGTCGAGAATTCGGTCCAAATTGGACGGGCCCTGAGTTGTTCTTTTGAATGGCTTTTTCTGTTGACCGGGTTTAGAGCCTCTGAATCCGGCATTGACTGCCGTATCCTCACTGTTATCGCCATTAATGCGGCGTTTGTTTTTGTTGCGACGCGACCTGCCACTACGGTCCTTGATGTCCGGACTGCCAGAATTTTTGTTGAGGTTGTTGTTGTGTGCTAGCCAGCTGTCCTCACCCGCACAGAAGCGGGCCATGAGTGATGTAAGGGCTGTCATGGATTTCGGCTTTTCCTGTCCCAGGTGCCGGGCAAGCCACTCGTCGCGGATGTTATGCTTGAAGGCCGCAAGGGCCTCGGCATCCGGACAGTTGACGATTTGGTTTTTCTTGGTTAAGAACCGTGTCCAGAATTGTCTGGCCGATTCTTCTGGCTGCTAAATTATGTGGCTTAGGTCATCTGCATCTGGTGGTCGCACGTACGTGCCTTGGAAGTTATCGAGGAATGCGGCTTCCAGGTCCTCCCAACTCCCGATTGACTCTGCTGGCAAGCTGTTAAGCCAGTGCCGGGCTGGTCCTTTAAGTTTGAGTGGGAGATATTTGATGGCGTGGAGATCGTCTCCGCGGGCCATGTGGATGTGGAGGAGATAGTCCTCGATCCAGACCGCGGGGTCTGTTGTGCCATCATAAGATTCAATATTGACGGGTTTAAACCCTTCTGGGATTTGATGATCCATTACCTCATCTGTGAAGCACAGTGGGTGTGCAGCGCCTCTGTACTGGGCGATATCGCGACGGAGCTCAAAAGAGCTTTGTCTGTTGTGTTCGGCCCGGTCGGACTTACTGTGTCCGGGGTGACGGTGATCGTCACGTATCGTGGGGCACCCACGTGATCCATAGATCGATCTTGATTGTCTTGCCTTATCCTCCAATATGTCGCGCAGGTCCGGAGTGTTCCCCTGTGGCCTTGTGCTTTTCGAGCGATGTCGGGGTACGGGTCTAGTGAAGGGCCTTGAGGCCTCTCTATCGCGACCACGGGGTGGTCGATCTGCCGTATTGTCTCCTGGTGAAGCGGGATCATATGCCTCCACCTCTAATCAGGGGAGCAGCTTACGTTTGGGGTAGCTTTTGGAGGGGCGTTCGAGTTCATGCTCTTCGGCCGCGAGGACTTCGGTCCATCTGTCGGCTAGCAGATTTGATCAGCTCTAAGCTGCTGCTGCTTTTTCTTGAGGCTGTTTGCTGCGGCCATAAGCCTGCGTTTGAAACGCTCCTGTTCGACAGGATCCTCAGGCACAACGAATTCGTCGTCGTTGAGGCTTGCCTCATCTCCGGAGGGAGGCATATAGTCCTCTACCTCTTCTTCGGCCACTCTCTCATGAGGGCTAGCGTCCTCCTCCTCCTGTGCTGGATCTTGCTGGAGTGGGTTGTCTTCGGCGCTATCCGGTGTATTATTGTCTCCGGTGCCGGAATCCTCATTCTTGCTATGGCGGGATTTAGAGCGGCGCCGCTGACGCCGGCTCTTGGGCTGTTTCTTGGAGGGGTCATCCTCCGCTATTCCTTCGCCGTTCCCATCCTTTGGGATATCCACCATGTATATGTCGTATGAAGAGGTGGCTTTCCAGTGCCCGGTGGGTGCTGGTTCTTGGTCGTCTCCGGCATCGTCGTCCATACCGTCGATGTCCTCAGAGTCGTAATCTAGCATGTCGGTTAGATCGTCGACAATGGCTACCAAGTGGGTGGTGGGTGGGCTCTGAATTTCTTTGTTGTCCGCATCCCAACCATCCTGGCCGCAGTCCGGCCAGGCCTCTGCTGATAACGAGAGGTACTTTAGCGAACTCAAGATGTCGCCAAAAGGTGAGTGTTGAAAGATGTCCGCCGCGGTGAACTCCATGATCGGCACCCAATCGGATTCGACTGGAGGGGGCGCGGGAGGTCCGAAGTCCGGCAAGGAGTCCGGCACCTCGGAGTCACGAGCTTCATGGGGGACAAGATCGGCGTTCGGCTCTATCGCCGTAGAGGTTGCAGCCCCCGAGGCGGTGTCTAGCCATCCATCCTTGGTCTGCGCAGCCGGCTCCGAGTCGAAGATCGGAGCGGGTTCGAGTGCAGCCTCCAGGGTACTGTCCGCCTGCAGAGCTAAATCATGCCCATCGTGACAGTACGGCACGCTCGGCTGTGGCTCGAATCCGTCGAGGATCAAGTCCCCGCGGATGTCAGCCATGAAGTTCAAACTTCCAGATCTGACCTGATGGCCAGGGGCGTAGCCTTCGATCTGCTCCAGCTGGCCAAGCGAATTGGCCTGCAGTGTGAAGCCACCGAATACGCAAATCTGTCCGAGGAGGAAGGTCTCACCCTGGACTGCATCATCGTTGATGATCGAAGAAGCCATCGAGCCTATGAGTGACGACACAGAGGAACTCTCAATGAAAGCACCAATGTCGGTGTCAAAACCGGCGGATCTCAGGTAGGGGGTCCCGAACTGTGCGTCTAGGCGGATGGTAACAGGAGACGAGGGACACGATGTTTTTACCCAGGTTCGGGCCCTCTTGATGGAGGTAAAACCCTACGTCCTGCTTGATTAATATTGATGATGTGGGTTACAAGAGTAGATCTACCACGAGATCAAGAAGGCTAAACCCTAGAAGCTAGCCTATGGTATGATTGTTGTTCGTCCTATGGACTAAAGCCATCCGGTTTATATAGACACCGGAGAGGGCTAGGGTTACACAGAGTCGGTTACAATGGTAGGAGATCTACATATCCGTATCACCAAGCTTGCCTTCCACGCCAAGGAAAGTCCCATCCGGACACGGGACGAAGTCTTCAATCTTGTATCTTCATAGTCTTGGAGTCCGGCCGATGATGGTAGTTCGGCTATCCGGACACCCCGTAGTCCGGGACTCCCTCAGCTAGGGTTACACAAAGTCGGTTACAATGGGAGGAGATCTTCATATCGTATCGCCAAGCTTGCCTTCCACGCCAAGGAAAGTCCCATTCGAACACGGGACGGAGTCTTCAATCTTGTATCTTCATAGTCCGGGAGTCCGGCCAAAGGTCTTAGTCCGGCCATCCGGACACCCCCTAATCCAGGACTCCCTCAAACACCAAAAGCACTCTTCGGTACACCACTTCTTCCTCAAGTGGTGACCTTAGTTCAACATCTCCCAAGGGTATTAGGGGCACCCGATGGGGTTTTCGAAAAATGTAACCATGAAGAGTTCATGGTACACATGCATCATTATGCATCAACTAGTCTCTTGGCAATGCAATCATGAACAAGGTAAAGTCATGAGTAGGGGTATGCATCATGTGATGGTTCACAACAAGTTTACCACCGTCATATTTCATCATCATGCAATCAGAAAAAGGGTACCGATGAACAAGAGGGGTGTCATGGTCAAAGGGCTGCTTGCCTTGATTGGCTTGTTCTTCACGGTAATCCTTCTCCTCCTTCTTCAGCAACTTCGTCAAATACGAGTTCTAATCGTCGCAAGAAAATAACAGAAAAATAAGACAATAATAAAAACATAAAATTCAAAGTGCTCAGAAAATGTCAAGTTATTTTTGTAAAATACTAGGAGGAAAACTAAGGGGAAAATTCCTAGTTTTGGATTTGGATTAAGGAATAGTGGAAATGGATTTTCAAAGAAGGTTTTAAATGCTCAAATTTGAATTTAAATTTGAACAGTACAGAGAAGTGTGATGGATGTGTATGAAGGTTACATCAATAAATAGGTGGAATTATTCTAAGATTTTAGGAGTTGGAATTATTCCATTTGGATAAATTTTTTATCCTGTGGAATTTTTATAAAACAGACATAAAAAGAAAAAGAAAAGTGGCACTGTGCCACTGGGCTAGAAAGGCCACATGGCAGCAGGCCCAGAGGGAAAAGAGGCCCAGGCAAGCCAGCACGCGCGCGCCAGGTTTTAAAACCTGATGGGCGGGACCCAGCAGCTAGTGGGAGAGAGAGGGGGCGAGAGAGAGGTGAGGATGACACGTGGGGCCCGCCTGTCATCTCTGACCTCGCGACCAGAGGGCCGGCGTGCTCACCGGCGGTGAAGCAGGGCACGGCGGGTTGAGCTGACGGCACGGTTGGACTCGGCGTGGAGTTGCCGTTCAGGTGGTGGTGGTGGACGTCACCGGAGTTTCCTGGTTCACCGGCGACGAGGAGGCACGGCGGAGGAGCGTCGAGCGGCGATGGCTCCGGCTGTTTCCGGCAGCTACAGAGAGGGGAAACAGGGGGAAAGGATCAGGGTGATGCATAGCTCCAGATCGAGAGGAAAAACAGGCAGGGACGACCTGTACCTCGCGAACTTCGGCGAGCCGAAGCGGCGGAGCTCGAGCTCGATCACGAGCTCGGGCGGCTCTAGAGAGGAACTGGCGGTGCAGGGGGGTGATTTGTTGGTGTAGAGGGCGAGCGGTGTGGAGACACGGGGAGGCTTTATATAGCCGCACAATGGTCCACCGTGGACTCGAGTACCGGAGAGCTCGTTGCCGACGCCACGGGTCACGGGGGCCTGTTTGAGCGTGTCTAGGGTGCTCATGGGGTTGGTCCAGAGCGAGCGGGTGAAGAGAGAGACCAGGAGGAGGGCCAGGGGCACCGCGCGTGTGAGCGTGCTCACTGATTCGCTCGGGCAGCCGGCGCGCACGCAAGCTGGGGCAAGAGGAGGGAGAAGGAGGAGGGCCAGAGGCATGGCGTGCTGCGGACATTGAGGCGCGTTGGTAGGCGTGCTGGGAGGCCCGAGGTGGCCGGAGGTGCTTGGCAGGGGTGGCTACTGTGCGGGAGCGCACTGTAGCGTGCTCCAGAGCGCCCAAATGGCCGACATGGCCATATTCTATGCAATGAGGGTGCTGCCAAAGATGTCTGGTAGCTCTAGGGGGAAGTAAAGAAGTGGGCTATGGCCTTGGATGCCCTGGGGAGCCACTAGAGTGAGGAGGGAGGTTGAGGGAGAGAGAGAAGCTGCTGTCCAGGGAGGTAAATGGGGTTGTTTCACCCCTCAATCATTGAGCAATGGCCAGGGGATAGTTACTGGAGGTAGAAGAGGGTCGAGAGTAGCTGTGGTAAAAAGTTGAGGCCATGGAAAAG
Organism: Triticum aestivum; assembly: GCF_018294505.1. Classification (NCBI taxonomy): domain Eukaryota; kingdom Viridiplantae; phylum Streptophyta; class Magnoliopsida; order Poales; family Poaceae; genus Triticum; species Triticum aestivum. The sequence continues at coordinate 19,200,835 of NC_057810.1, forward strand.
AGTGGAAGAGGTCAAAGTAGTTGTTTTGGTAAAGTGGCAAAAGATGTTTGTTGTTGGTTTGGACAGGTAAATGAATTCCATTTGGCATGAGACTCCATAGGGTGAAATGGCACATTGAACTAGGGCCTCCCACCCATTTTGAGCTTATTTGGGCAAAGTTCACAATGTAACTTTTGTAAACCCTAGAAATCAACAGAAATGGACTTGCTTAGATCTAGCTAAGCTAAACTCTTCTCCTTGGTGCACCACTTGGTGTAGTGTCATCATTTAGGGTTTAGAGCATGCCCACAAAGGTTGAGAGCAAAATAAGAAAGTTGGCAATGTAAAGTTGTTCAAATTTGATTCTGGACAGAGAAGGTTTTGAGGCGCTTTGATCAAGATTTTATTTTCTCCAACTTGTGCCATTTGGTCTATATGCATAATTGGACCATTGGAGCATGTGCACCAAGTTTGAGAACATTTGGACATGTTTGGCAATGTAAAGTTGCTCAAACTTCAAAATGGACAAAAATGGTTTTGAGGGGATTTGATGATGTTATCTTGTTCTCCAAGACATGAGACTTGGCAAGATCACCAAATAGGGCATTTGTGACATGCTATAATTTTCTTGGAATGTTTAGAGAATATTTCCTTTGTAAATATTTCAAAATCTTGAAATATCCAGAAAGGGTTTTTTGAGGGGTTTGACCAATATTTTGAACTTGATCATGTGTTGAAACTCTTATATATGGACAATATATGTCTACTGAGTTTCCCTAAAATTTCACAAATATTTTTAAAGCATTAAAATAATTTTAACCTATTAAAGACCATTTCCGGCCTAAAGAAAAAGCCTTTAAATAAAATAGCAGAATAACTTTTAAAATTATACTTCTGTTGTTTTTGGGAGTCCTATACCTAATAGGAGTCAAACATACTCTTTGAAAGATTTTCATACCCCAAATCAAGTACTTGCAGTGCAAACCCCAATTCAGGGGTTTTTGGAAAACTAATTTTTGAAAATACTATTTGGCCAAATTATTTTTGTAGGAAAATACTATATTGCACTATACACATGGCATGATCATTAGGCAGAAGTTTGGGGCAAGGAGATGAAGTATAGAAGGTGAAGCTATGTTGACTTTTAAGAGCACTTGAAAACACCAAGAGAAAACCAACTCAAATAAAAAGCCAAATAATGCAAAAGTTTTTGTCAAACCACATTTTATCATGATTTATCATCTTAAGTGTTGTGCCATGAAAATCAGGGTGTGACATTATCTTTGCAAGTCTCTTCGAATTATCAGCTTGGTTTGGCCTACTAGATTGAACTTTCTTGCAATGGGAGAAGTGCTTAGCTTTGGGTTCAATCTTGCGGTGTCCTTTCCAGTGACATCAGGGGCAGCAAGGCACGTATTGTATTGTTGCCATCGAGTATAAAAGATGGGGTTTATATCATATTGCATGAGTTTATCCCTCTACATCATGTCATCGTTCTTAATGCGTTACTTTGTTCTTCATGAACTTAATACTCTAGATGCAGGCAGGAGTCGGTCGATGTGTGGAGTAATAGTAGTAGATGGAAAATCGTTTCGATCTACTTGTTGCGGACGTGATGCCTATATACACGATCATGCCTAGATAATCTCATAACTATGCACTTTTCTGTCAATTGCTCGACAGTTATTTGTTTACCCACCGTAATACTTATGCTATCTTGAGAGAAGTCACTAGTGAAACCTATGGCCCCCGAGTCTATCTTTTATCATATAAGTTTCCCATTTATTTTCATTTGCATCTTTACTTTCCAATCTATATCATAAAAATACCAAAATATTTATCTTATCTTATTATCTCTATCAGATCTCACTTTCGCAAGTTACCGTGAAGGGATTGACAACCCCTTTATCGCGTTGGTTTGTGATGTTCTTGTTTGTTTGTGTAGGTGCGTGGGACTTTTGAGGAGCCTCCTACTAGATTGATATATTGGTTCTCAAAAACTGAGGGAAATACTTACGCTACTTTGCTGCATCACCCTTTCCTCTTCAAGGGAAAACCAACGCAGTTGAGGGAGTCCTGGATTAGGGGGTGGCCGGATGGCCGGACAAAGACCTTTGGCCGGACTCCCGGACTATGAAGATACAAGATTGAAGACTCCATCCCGTGTCCGGATGGGACTTTCCTTGGCGTGGAAGGCAAGCTTGGCGATACGATATGAAGATCTCCTCCCATTGTAACCGACTCTGTGTAACCCTAGCCCTCTCTGGTGTCTATATAAACTGGAGAGTTTTAGTCCGTAGGACGAACAACAATCATACCATAGGCTAGCTTACAGGGTTTAGCCACTCTGATCTCGTGGTAGATCTACTCTTGTACTGCCCATATCATCAATATTAATCAAGCAGGAGTAGGGTTTTACCTCCATCGAGAGGGCCCGAACCTGGGTAAAAACATTGTGTCCCTCGTCTCCTGTTACCATCCGCCTAGACGCACAGTTCGGGACCCCCTACCCGAGATCTGCCGGTTTTGACACCAACATTGGTGCTTTCATTGAGAGTTCCGCTGTGTCGTCACCATCAGGAAGGATGCCGCATCCCGTCTTTAAAGACGGCGTTGTTGCTAAAGGAGCTTTGGCTGTCAGCCAAACTCTCCGGCTAGGCAGGTTTTTGATGACCGCCTGTCCGGCCGTCGCGCCGACGATGACCTCTCGGGCCATCGAAAGCAATCTTCACATCAGCTCGGAGCTTGCCGAGCAGTTAGATCCGATGGAGCTCTTCTCCCTGAACAAGCTCTTGGATCGCATCGCGGCCCTGGGAGTCGCTACTGATTACGACCAGATTGTGCTTAAACCCGATAAGAGAGAGATTGACTCTCCCCAGATCACCCATCACGTCCAAGTGGTGGAAGAACAATGCGGCGAGTCTTCGCCCGCCCTAAGGACCAGATGCATCCGGATTCCCGATCCCTCCAAGCCGGATACCCGCGGAGGGGAGGATGTCGCCCAAACCCTGAACCTAAAGTCAGGCAGCAGGCCCGATTCATTGAATAATATCCGAGAAAGGAAGCTTCCGAATTCAGAAACCGCTCGGCCCCTGAATCTTACATCGGGCAGGGTTCCGGATTTATCCCTAATACGGCAAGATTCCGGAGAAACAGTACACCACTACTGGTACAGATTCCTCCTGGTTATGAACAGGATAAAGGACTGCCGTGAGAAAGAAGCAATTTCACTCTTCTGTAACAACTGCACAGACATCGGAATCCTCAACGCCACAAGTCGCCGCGAAATTACACGATTCGCCGTCTTGACATCCATAGTACGAAAGTACTGTGCGACTGAAAGCGTTCGGAAAACCGAAGATAAATTCTGGGACAATCCGGCCCCGAATATAACACGAGTCCAGAACAAAAGGGCGCATTATCGCCAGGCATCTGAGCCAAACATCAAAAAACAAAAACCCTCTATAGGGTACGGGACCGTACTGGAAGGATGGCTCAATGGACCCTGTAAAATTCATAATTCAGGGAAAGCCACACCAACGCACAGCCTCAGAGCATGTTGGATACTACGGCAGGTGGCCAGAAGTGGCGAGGAGCTTTTAACTCCAGCACCCAAAGAATACCTCCCCAGTACAGTGTCAATAGTCTTCAAGACCTTCACATCAAACAATGCAAGGAAACGAACGCTCCGCAACCTTGCCGAAGTCTACCAAGTAGCAACAATAAACCCATGGAGTGACACGGCTATCACCTTTAATGCCAGTGACGAACCTAAATTCCGGACAGCCCGAGCACCAGCCGCATTGGTCCTCAGTCCGATAGTGGATGGCTTCCGACTTACAAAGGTACTCATGGATGGCGGCAGCGGACTCAACCTCATCTACGAGGAAACCCTGCGAAAAATGGAAATTGACTGGAGCCGCATTGAGCGAAGCAACACAACTTTTAGGGGAATAATCCCAAGCCAGGAAGCGTGCTGTTCAGGAAAAATCACACTAGATGTGGTGTTCAGCACGCCGGACAATTACAGATCCGAGGAGGTCACGTTTCAAGTGGCCCCGTTCAGCAGCGGATACCATGCTCTATGATCCGATGATTTGAAATCTTGGCGCCTATGTGTCGATTTCAAAGACCTAAACAAGGCCTGTCGAAAGGACCCTTTCCCACTCCCCCGAATTGATCAAATCATCGACGCCACCGCAGGACACGACTCGTTGTGTTTCCTCGATGCATACTCTGGCTACCATCAAATCCAGATGGCAGAGTCAGACCAAGCCGCAATAGCATTCATCACCCCATACGGCCCATTCTGCTTCAACACGATGCCCTTCGGGCTCAAAAACGCTGGTGCAACATATTAGCGCATGATTCAGACATGTCTGGCCAACCAGATCGGCAAAACAGTTGAAGCATACGTAGATGACGTGGTCGTCAAAACAAAACACGTTGATACTCTAGTAGACGACTTGAGGCTCACGTTCGACAATCTCCGAACATATGACATTAAGCTCAACCCGGAAAAATGCGTTTTCGGCGTACCAGCCGGAAAGCTCTTGGGCTTCATCATATCCGGTAGAGGAATTGAAGCAAACCCAGCCAAGATCCGAGCTCTGTCACAATTGGTTCCCCCAAAGGACCTCAAACAAATACAAAAACTGACAGGACGCGTGGCAGCTCTAAGCCGCTTTATCTCCCGCTTAGGAGAAAAGGCATTACCCCTCTATCGCCTCCTGCGGCGCACCGACCACTTCGAGTGGACGGATGCCGCCACGGCCGGACTCAAAGAAATAAAAGCCATACTGGCAACAAATCTGGTCCTGGCCACGCCCAACATGGGCGAACCAATGCTATTATACATCGCGGCAACCCATCAAGTTGTAAGCGCGGTGCTCGTCGTCGAATGAGAAGCGGATGGACACAAGTTCCCCCTCCAAAAACCAGTGTACTACGTGTCCACTGTACTAACTCCATGCAAGTCACGGTACCCGCATTATCAAAAGATAGCATACGCGGTGTTCATGGCATCCCAGAAGCTGCGACACTACTTTCAAGAGTGCTCCATAATAGTGGCATCCGAAGTACCCCTTAATGATATTATAAACAACCGCGACGCAACGGGCCGTATTGCCAAATGGGCCATCAAGCTCCTCCTGTTCGACATAACCTACAAGCCAAGGCGAGCTATTAAGTCGCAGGTTTTGGTCGACTTCATTGCCGGATGGACTGAAGCCGAACTCCCTAAAGAGTATGGCGCATACTCCAACTGGATCATGCACTTCGACGGCTCCAAAATGTTGGCTGGCCTGGGGACTGGCATCGTTCTGACGTCCCCAACTGGAGACACGGTCCAATACATACTTCAGATAATGTACACGGATTCCAACAACATAGCCGAATACGAGGCCCTTTTACATGGCCTCCGGATGGCAGTCTCCATGGGCATTCAGCGCTTAGAGGTCCGCGGGGATTCAAATCTCGCAATATCCCAAATAAATGGAGACTTCGACACCAAGGATCCGAAAATGGCAGCTTACCGCAACACCATCTTAAAGATGTCAGCTCGGTTTGAGGGGCTTGAATTTCATCACATAGCCCGGGAAAATAACCAAGCAACAGACGTGCTGGCATGCATTAGCGCCAAGCGCAAGGCCGTCCCTCCCAACATCTTCCTAGAAAGGTTGTTCAAGCCATCTGTATCATGGAAAGGAGAATCCGGAAACAATAGCCCGGACACAACTACACTGCCCCTCACCGAACATTCTGACACAGTTGGGGGCTCCGCCAACGAAACAACGTCGTCAGCCCACGCAATAATGGCAGTCATTGCCCCTTGCACAGAACCATTCCTAGCCTACCTAACTAGGCAGGAACTTCCCGAGGACCAAAGCGAGGCCCGCTGCATAGTGCGGCGATCTAAAGCCTACAAAGTCCACGAGGGGGAGCTTTACAAGAAAACCACAACCGGAGTCCTTCAAAGGTGTATCTTCGAAGAGGAAGGGCGAGACCTTTTGGCTGAAATTCATGCCGGACTCGGTGGGCACCACGCCGCAGCCCGGGCCCTTGTAAGCAAGGCCTTCCGTACCGGATTTTATTGGCCAACGGCCCGGGCAGACGCTCAGGACTTAGTGCAACGATGTGTTGGTTGCCAGTTATTCTCCAACCAAAGCCACATGCCGCCTACCGCCCAACAAACTATACCCTTTACCTGGCCTTTCGCGGTCTGGGGGCTTGACATGGTCGGACCCCTTAAAGGAGGAACCCACAAGCAAAAATATCTACTGGTCATGGTGGACAAATTCACCAAATGGATAGAAGCCAAGCCTGTAAAGACGGCCGAATCCAGACCAGTGATAGACTTCATATCCGGGGTCGTACACCGTTACGGCGTCCCCACAGCATCATCACCGACAACGACACAAACTTCATGGCCGATGAAGTCAAACTTTGGTGCAGAAACATGGGCATCAAGCTCGACTATTCTTCAGTCTATCACCCTCAAACTAACGGTCAAGTCGAACGGGCCAATGGTCTCATTATGAGCAGCATCAAACCTAGACTAGTGCGATCCCTCAAGGAATCTAACACGCACTGGGTAGAGGAGCTTGACTCCGTACTCTGGGGGCTGCGGACCACGCCGAATCGCACGACCGGATTTACACCATTTTTTATGGTATACGGCGCAGAGGCGGTACTGCCATGCGACATAATCCATGACTCACCTCGAGCGCGCATGTACGAAGAAAGAGAAGCCGAGCTCGATTGGCAGGACAACTTGGACGCATTGGAAGAGGAGCGCGACATGGCAAAAGCTCGTTCCGCATTCTATCAACAGCAGGCTCGAAGACATCAAAGCAGAGAAGTACGAGCCAAAACGTATAACGTTGGCGAACTAGTTCTATGCCTGCCGGACAAGAAAAAGGTTAAATTAAAGCCCAAATGGGAGGGCCTCTTCATCATCGACCAAGTACTGACCGGCGGAGCGTACCATCTGCGAAGCGCATCGGATAACCGACTCGAGCCGAACCCATGGAACGCAGCACGCCTACGAAGGTTCTACGCCTAGCGCCGGACTCTGTGTTCATTTCCTTCCCTAGTCCCTTTGTTTTATTTTTTATTTTTATTTTTCTTTTTGGCAGTCCGGGATTTTGTTCCTTCTCCCTACCCTTTTTTCTCACTAGCCCTTAGGGGCTTGCCTGTGCAATATTCGCACATACCCGACGCGCTACCTGCGCTCATAATACCTGGGGGCTTCTCTACCAAGAAGTTTATATAAAACGGGCCTCATGCCCAAAACATGTGTGATGCTTCCGCATGAACCTTTTATGCACCATTATATGCATCGATATGACTTAAGTTTTGGCCAAGCTGGGTTGCCTGGCTCTTGTGCTTACCCCTACGTTCCCGTTCGTTCGGCTAGGTGGTAAAGGGAGCACCTCTGTGATTGTTACTGTCGGGTCAGCCGGATGTGTACCTCAGACTGGGTGAAGCCGAAAGCTAGCGTTCTTAAGGGAATATTCGGTCGGTAAACTAAAAGATGATCTTTCGTATTTATTCATTTGCCCCCAAATGCTTTTCTGCTCTTTCCGGCAGTTCGGACATGCACTTTAGGGCATGCCTCCCACGGAAAGGAACCCCTAACGGAACTATTCTCTCTGGAAGATGTTTCTTACTAACCATGTAATATAACATAACTAGTTGGGCACTTGTCTGCTAAAGCACTTATGACCCCTACGCCTTGTCTCCATGCATGCCCCGGTTCTTACATAACCGAGAGGGTATTCGGACACACTCCGGACTATAGGGTCCAGAGGTCGAAGCGAAAAGGTCCGCAATGACAAACGATCTACAATCCGGCTAGAAGGCATTTTTTATGTCATTTTTATAGAGTCAATCCGACTCGGCATATTCTTCTTCAATGCCATCCAACAGGCGGTCTAATTTACAGTCCTGTTGGGAATACTTTGCAGCCAGCTCCAACTGGCCATATGCTAAGCTGACCGGGATCTCCTTTCCGTCCGGACCTACAGGGCTGACCTCGGCCATGTAGTTTGGGTCATCCTTCGTGTACCGAGTCTTCACCATGGCCCAGGCCTCCCTGGCACCTTGACGGCAAGCCGATATCTTCCACAACCGGAAGCGCTGCCGCACTCCCTCCAGCTTCTTGGTAAGCTTCTCAAGGCCTTCGGGCACGGAGAGGGATGGCCACATAGCCTGGATGACGCTTTGCATTGCCTGCCGAACTCGTTCGTGTAGTTGCAACAGCTCGGGAAGAAGGTCTCCCGATGAACCGGGCATTTCCTTCGCCGGACGACCTGTCAGCAGACCTACAGACATAGCTCTGTCAATCGACTTCCTGGCCGAATTCTTTTTTTGAAGATTCGTTCAAGCACTTACTAAAAATGCCGCATCGAAGTCGCCAATTCTCCTTCACGGCAGAAGACAGCTGAATACGAACATCTTTCAGTTCCTCGCCTAGCTGGGTATTGGCGTCTTGAAGCTTGTTCTTCTCTTGCCTCACCCTCGTCAGCACGCTCTCGCCAGCCTTTAGTTGGCGTAGGAGTTGTTGCTGGTCCGGATTTACTCTGGCCTCATCTGCATAATTATTGTCAGGGTTGCATGCCTGCCGCATTTCAAAACGGAAGTACCTTTCGAAGCATATATTACCTGCGGGCATCCCCTTGACATTCTCTGAAGTGGCCAATGCGGCCTGGAGCTGAGCCTTGCACTCTTCGAGCTCCTGGGACAATTGCGTGTTCTTCTTTGTAAGACACTGCATAGCACATGATCCTTCAAATAGTTATCTTCACTGTTTCAACTCTCGGGGGCTACTAACATATATAACCTTCAATTTTACTCACCTGTATGTCTTTCACATACTGCTCCGTGGCTCTGGCTAGACCATTTTGAGCAGCACGGAGATATGCATCTTCTGTATTAAAGGCGTCCAACGCCTCTGGGGAAAAACACGCGTCACGAAGAACAGTCCAGCGACGCCTGTGGTTCAGGGCACTCTCCACCTCTGAATTGGTGGCAGATAGCCCATCGACGCCCTCTGTCGGAGGAGCGCCCGAAGCACGTCCCATGTTCGCCTCCGCTTCCGGACCCGGCCTCGAACCTTGGCCGGCGGACATAGTCCGGCGGGCTCTCTTCTTTCTAAGGAAATCATGAGCATTAGTAAGACTCAAGGGCATAAACCCTAGGCGTTAAATCCGCACGCCATACCGTTGCACCGAAATCTCGATCCGGTCCGCACTTCTTTTTGGCCCGCCTGGCTTCAGCGGCCCTTGTTGGCTGCCCACCGTGGGCTCGGCCTTCCGCCTCAAGGATTTACCCTGCGAAACGCTGTTAGTACATGGCATGCAAGATAAAACATGAGAATACTGGGACTTCGGTCTTAGTTACCTTGGAGGCTGGAAGTAGTCCGGGATAGTCGGACGTGATGGCCACTAAGGAGTTATCCTTGCTCAATTGATGAAATACTCCATCAATCAACTCCATGCATAAGTCTAGATCTTCTTGGGAGTCCGGATCGAGGGGCCGTTCCGGGTCCTCGGGTTGTGGAGCAGGGCTGTTTATTTCCTTCACAGCCTGGCGCAGCTCCTGCGTTCGAACATTACTAGTCTAAGTACTCAACTACAGGAATTTCACAAATGGATAGGCAAGTGAAAGTGTCCGCTCACCCAACTAGGAGGATTGTACATAGAGAATCCGCCTTCTAGGTTGACATGGAGGAATTCTTCCTCTTCCCCCTTGTACAAAGCGGATAAGATTCTTGTTAAAGTGGCGGCCGAATCTGGCCCCTTGCGACCGCACCGGGTAGCGTCATCCTCACCATTGAAATCCCACATGGGGTGGCCTCTGTATTGAAGCGGTTGCACCCCTCGCGTAATGCATACGGCCATGACCTTAATCATGGTCAGTCCGGAATGAGCCAACAACCTTATCCGGCTCATCAGGTACAGGACGTCCCTGTCAGCTTCCCTCTGAGGGTTCCGTGGGCGCCAACTCAGGCGCTTCTTCAACGGGGCATTATCGAACTCGGGGAGGCCGATCCGTACAAGGTCCGGCAGGTAGACATCATCTATATAAAACCACTCCGAGGGCCAGTCTTCGGACGCCCTCTTTGGGGTGCCGATAGATATCCGGTCCCGGCGATGCGCCATAGTTCGGCTCCGCCCACCTGGTAAATAGACCCCTCCTAAGTACGGGGCACAAGGCAAAACAACCTCTTCCACAGCGCGAAATGGGCCTCAACACCCAAGAACAGCTCGCAGAGGGCCACGAAGCCCGTGATGTGCAAAACGGAGGCGGGCGTGAGGTTATGTAGCTGGAGTCCGTAGAACTCCAGCAACCCTCGGAGAAACAGATGAATTGGAAATCCTAATCCTCTGATCAAGTAAGGGACTAGGCATACCCGCTCTCCTTGAGAGGGATTGGGAACACCCTCCGCCTGCTCTCCGCCGCTATAGGAAGCAATCCCGGCTCGAACTGGGACCATATATGCTGGGGGGAGAAGCCCCTTGGACTGAAGCACTACTAACTTGCTATGCGGGACAGAGCACCGCCCCCAATCTCCGGGCCGAGGGCTGAAAGGGCGAGCGGAGGAGCGGCACCGACTGGCCATGATGGAATGGATCTCTGTCAGAGGCGCTCTGATGAAGACTCGCGGAGGGAAGATGGTGCGAATTGGATCTAAATCCCCGTCTCTTTTATGGGCGGCTCATTAACGCAACCGGGGGGGGGGGGTAAGTGAAAAGAAAACCCCCTGGCTTTTCGCATTCATTTGACGCGTGGAAGATGGTCATTATGGGGCACAGAAGCCGAGGAGGACAGCACACACTAGAAGCCGGACACTATTCGATGGATACAGAGGATTTGCAGGAGAACCCGCCTTGCAATGCCGAAGACAACTTGCATGCCGGACTCGTCGTCATTGAAGCCTGGTTTGGGGGCTACTGAGGGAGTCCTGGATTAGGGGGTGTCCGGATGGCCGGACTAAGACCTTTGGCCGGACTCCCGGACTATGAAGATACAAGATTGAAGACTCCGTCCCGTGTCCGGATGGGACTTTCCTTGGCGTGGAAGGCAAGCTTGGCAATACGATATGAAGATCTCCTCCCATTGTAACCGACTCTGTGTAACCCTAGCCCTCTCTGGTGTCTATATAAAACGGAGAGTTTTAGTCCGTAGGACGGACAACAATCATACCATAGGCTAGCTTCTAGGGTTTAGCCACTCTGATCTCGTGGTAGATCTACTCTTGTACTACCCATATCATCAATATTAATCAAGCAGGAGTAGGGTTTTACCTCCATCGAGAGGGCCCGAACCTGGGTAAAAACATCATGTCCCTCGTCTCCTGTTACCATCCTCCTAGACGCACAGTTCGGGACCCCCTACCCGAGATCCGCCGGTTTTGACACCGACAGCAGTGCTCAAGAGGTAGCACCCCCGTCCCGCCTAACCCTGGAGCGGTTGACCACGAGATCTAGCCCTTTGACTTCCCACGGACGGGCTTTCACTAGTGGACCTCTCCACCCGGTTGTATCAGGTCAGCCCAAAAGGACACCTGGGAGCAACATCTGGGCCAAACCCATAGCTACATCCCCTCCGTGTAGACCCGACGTGTCCGTTTCCCCCCTCCAGGTGCCGGCGGCGGCGCCATCCGTGAGGGGGTCCACACCCCGGAGACGCGTAATGGGCGTTTGCAACCGCCACAACACTTTCAGACTTGTGAGAAGCCGCGTACGCAAGATTGGCAGCATGCTAGCCCCCGGAGGCCGCCGGCCACAGTCGTAGACATGCAAAGGGCAATCCGCGTAGACGGAAGTATTCAGATACTTCTCCATCACCAAAAATTATGAAAAATTACCATCATTCCTATAGCACATGTGCCCACATCATGTAAAAACCACATGATTTTATCGTGATCCGAGTATTTAATAATATTCATGCCGCACCATTACCGCAGAATGTCTACTACTGTGTCATCGCCGTCCGTGAGGGGGGCCACACCCAGGAGACGCGTGCCACCTCTTCAGACATGCCACAACACCACCCGGCATGTATGAGGGCCTGGTACGATGCTCCGGTGGCATTGCTACCCCCCCCCCCCAGGGACCCCGTCCCGCCTAACCCTGGAGCGGTTGACCACGAGAACTAGCCCTTTGACTTCCCACGGACGGGCTTTGACCAATGGACCTCTCCACCCGTTTGTGTCAGATCAGCCCAAAGGGGGAACTAGGAGCAACATCCGGGCCAAACCCACAGCTACATCCCCTCCGTGTAGACCCGACACATCCGTTTCCCCCCCTCCAGGTACCGGCGGGGGCGCCGTCTGTGAGGGTGGCCACACCCGGGAGACGTGTCCCACCTCTTCAGACATGCCACAACACCATCCCGCATGTTTGAGGGCCCGGTATGACGCTCCGGTGGCATTGCTACCCTAGGGGCCCCGTCTCGCCTAACCTTGGAGAGGTTGACCACGATATCTAGCCCTTTGACTTTCCACGGACGGGCTTTGACCAGTGGACCTCTCCACCCAGTTGTGTCAGGTCAGCCCAGAGGGACACCTGGGAGCAACATCCGGGCCAAACCCACAGCTACATCCCCTCCGTGTAGACCCGACGCTTCCATTTCCTCCCTCCAGGTGCCGGCGGCGGTGCCATCCGTGAGGGGGGGCACGTCCCAGAGACGCGTGCCGGGCATTTGCAACCGCCACAACACTTCAGACCTGTGAGAAGCCGCGTACGCAAGATTGGCGGCATGCTAGCCCCCGGAGGTCGCCGGCCACAGTCGTAGACATGCGAAGGGCAATCCGCATAGAGGGAAGTGTTCGGATACTTCTCCATCACCAAAAATATGAAAAATTACCATCATTCCTATAGCACATGTGCCCACTCGTGTAAAAAACTCATGATTTTATCGTGATCCGAGTATTTAATAATATTCACGTCGCACCGTTACCGCAGAACGTTGCTACGTCCTGAGCTAGCATTGGTTTTCCCCGAAGAGGAGAGGGTGATGCAGCACTTGTAGCGTAAGTATTTCCCTCAGTTTTGAGAACCAAGGTATAAATCCAGTAGGAGGCTCCTCAAAAGTCCCACGCCACCTACACCAACAAATTGAGAACTCGTAACCAACGCAATAAAGGGATTGTCAATCCCTTCACGTCCACTTGCGAAAGTGAGATCTGATAGAGATAGTATGATAAGATAAATATATTTTTGGTATTTTATAATATAGATGCAAAAAGTAAAGATGCAAATATAAGTAGATTGAAAGCAAATATGATAAGAGATAGACCCGGGGGCCATAGGTTTCACTAGAGGCTTCTCTCAAGATAGCATAAGTATTACGGTGGGTGAACAGATTATTGTCGAGCAATTGATAGAAAAGCGAATAATTATGAGATTATCTAGGCATGATCATGTATATAGGCATCACGTCCATAACAAGTAGACCGACTCCTGCCTGCATCTACTACTATTACTCCACACATCGACCGACTCCTGCCTGCATCTAGAGTATTAAGTTCATAAGAACAGAGTAACGCATTAAGCAAGATCACATGATGTAGAGGGATAAACTCATGCAATATGATATAAACCCCATCTTGTTATCCTCGATGGCAACAATACAATACGTGTCTTGCAACCCTTTCTGTCACTGGGTAAGAACACCGCAAGATTAAACCCAAAGCTAAGCACTTCTCCCATGGCAAGAAAGACCAATCTAGTAGGCCAAACCAAACTGATAATTTGAATAGACTTGCAAAGATAACTCAATCATACATAAAAGAATTCAGAGGATATTCAAATATTATTCATAGATAAACTTGATCATAAACCCACAATTCATCGGATCTCGACAAACAAACCACAAAAAGAGATTACATCGAATAGATCTCCACAAGAGAGGGGGAGAACATTGTATTGAGATCCAAAAAGAGAGAAGAAGCCATCTAGCTAATAACTATGGACCCGTAGGTCTGTGGTAAACTACTCACAACTCATCGGAGGGGCAAGGATGTTGATGTAGAAGCCCTCCGTGGTCGATTCCCCCTCCGGTCGAGTGTCGGCGAAGGCTCCAAGATGGGATCTCGCGGATACAGAAGGTTACGCCGGTGGAAATTGTGTTTCGTGGTGCTCCTGGATGTTTTCGGGGTACGTAGGTATATATAGGAGGAAGAAGTACGTCGGTGGCCGCCCGAGGGGCCCACGATACAAGGGGCGCGCCCTACAGGGGGGGCGGCCTCCTATCTCGTGGCTTCCTCGGCAGCTTCTTGACTTGCACTCCAAGCTCTCCGGATCACGTTCGTTCCAAAAATCACGCTCCCGAAGGTTTCATTCCGTTTGGACTCCGTTTGATATTCCTTTTCTTCGAAATACTGAAATAGGCAAAAAAACAGCAATATGGGTTGGGCCTCCGGTTAGTAGGTTAGTCCCAAAAATGATATAAATGTGTAAAATAAAGCCCATAAACATCCAAAAGGGGTAATATAATAGCATGGAACAATAAAAAAGTATAGATACGTTGGAGACGTATCAAGCATCCCCAAGCTTAATTCCTACTCGTCCTCGAATAGGTAACACTACTAGGAAAAGGCCTACTAATGGCGCACCGGTTTTGCCTACTAATGGCGCACTACCAGTGCGCCATTAGTAGCACGCCACTAGTATTTTTTACTAATGGCGCACCACTGGTGCGCCATTTGTATCTGGTATACTAATGGCGCACCAGGCAGTGCGCCATTAGTATGTAACTCCATGCGCCATTAGTATGCCTCCCGGGGGGGCATATGTAACCATGTGCTTTGTCATACTAATGGTGCACTCTGCCTTGATGCGCCATTAGTATCCTTTGGCATACTAATGGCGCACTCTGCCTTGATGCGCCATTAGTATGAATATTTGGTTTTTTTTTTGCTTTTCTGATTTTTGCACAGGTTACAAAATATATTATTGGACAGAATATAGACAGCAGCACACAACAACAACAGATTCATCGAATACAATAGAAGATTAGTCTTCGAATACAATTCATCATATTAGTCTCCGAATTCAAAAGACCGAACAAAGATAAAACATTACAAGTCTCAAGACCGCGAGTATCGAGTTTGTCTTCACATTACAAGTCGATATCGATCATCTAAACTACCATCACATAAAAGAGAGTTGCGGTCATCACGATGAGCATCATCGCGATCAAACTGGTCTTCATCCGGTTCCTCCAACACTCCCTCCTCTCTCCCGCTAGATAGCGGGCGTATCTAGATTCGGCCTCCGCCCTAGTGGTGTACCCTTTGTAACTGTTACCGCTGAAACGGTGAACCTGTCTCCGACACTCCTCCCAGTCGTCATAGACTCCGGGAACCTTACCCTTGTACACGACATACGACGACATCTCTATGCACAAG
Source organism: Triticum aestivum (assembly GCF_018294505.1). NCBI lineage: Eukaryota > Viridiplantae > Streptophyta > Magnoliopsida > Poales > Poaceae > Triticum > Triticum aestivum. The sequence goes on from NC_057810.1 coordinate 19,216,232, forward strand.
CCAAACAACAGACAACAGACAATACATAAGCAATATGTAAGTATGCAACAAAAGGACCGGAAGAGAAAAGCAAGACATTAATAGCACGATTCATGATCCTACTAATAAATAGCATCGATTACATCTAAGTTGAATGACTGTCCAAACCAAAGAGACATACGAATTCATTAAAGTTTAATTACAACATGAGCCAATCAATGTTTCAGAACTACACATCACTACTTTCGACTCGACTCATCGGACAGGAGCGTGGATGAAGCCGTCGTCTGTCGTGATGGTCATGAAATCGCGGTCGTTGTCACCCTGCATTTGTAGCGTTCCATCTATCTCATTGTTGGACGGTTGATATCTGAGGTAGAACTGCCCTGAGGTATGAAGGACATCTTGATGGATGATGTCCGCAAACTCCGACTAGATGCGAAAGAATTCTTGTCTGAGGTCCGCGTCCTGGGTTGCCAACAACCTCGCGGCCCAATCTTTGAGACTATCTGGTAGCAGAAGTTGATGATGGTCCCTTACAATCGCCTGCATGTGATGGAGGGCGTAGTAGGCATCCTTCTGACCGCCAGGCGGCTGCTTGACGCAGCAGAAATTCGTATTGTGCGAGAAGGTGTTCTTGCCATACTTACGAACTGCCCTGGTGAAGGTGCCTCCAGATTTGGCGTAGCCGGGAAGAACATCATCAAGAACTTTCTTGACATTTGTGTAGTCTATCTTGGAGTTACGGTTCGGGTCGAAATACGTGGCCATGGAATATTTCGGGCTTAAGAGGATGAGTGTGCAATGTGTGTCACTGCACAGAACACGGAATGTTAGAAAAAAAGAATGATCGAAATCTAAGAGATCATATGTTACGGGGCGGTTAAGGGATGACTTACTCGGGAAAGTAAGCCACAAGGAAGTTATCCTTATCTGGGTTTGCCAGAATGACGCCTTCGAGGTGTGAACTCGCAACTTGGCGGTCTCCAGCGCTGCTCAAGTGCTTGGCACGCATGTAGAAGGGGTCGACTATCACGATGTCCGGGGTCTTGTCTCTAATGATCTGCATCTCCATACTTAGCGAAAACAGCCGAACGAAGGTGTAGTGCAGCGGATGAAGGTTAAACATAGCAAAGATGTCATCAAACCGCAGGACTATCGTACCCCCGATGTCGCCATCCACAAAGCCCTTGCCCTCTGGCACCTTGGCCACGAAAACCAGGTATGCCACATCATTCTCTCTGAGACGCCGCTTCTCCAAAGAAAGAACACTGTTGTGCAGACTCCGCATAGCACGGGTTGCAGCATTCAGCATATTTGGCGGTAGCATTGCCCTACCCGCCACATGCACCCTCCTCGAGATATCCTTAGGTGAAGGTGGCCCGTCCTGAGCACGGATCGAACTCGGTGCTGGCTGGCTCGCACCGGTGCCCTTGTTAGTCTTCTGTTTCCGCCCCTTCTTCTTGATCTCCTATAATGGGACTGAGTTCTGCTCACAGACCGCCTTCTTGAGCGTGTTGGGGCTGATAATATTTCGCACCTCAGCTATCTGAGGCTCGGTGAAGGCGGGAGCTGGAGGCGTGTCCTGAGAACTGAACGCCAGACGACGCCTGTTGCAATTGGATTTCTCTGCCGTACCAGCTAGATCGCGGTCGTCTTTGTTGGGTTCTTGAGAAAGAGGCCCGCAGAACTCGTCAGCATACCCATGTTCGGCAAAGTACTTATCAACTTTGGTAAATGTACCATCGTCGTTGTCGTCGCCGTCTGGATCCTGTGCCATAGGGCTGTCCGGATCCTGTGCCATAGGGATGTCCGGCAGGTCCGGTAGCGTTGTGGTGTTCTTGCCATGGCTTGGCGCCGGCACGACTGGCGGTCTTGTCTGTGGGGTGGTGTACCCCGCCCCCAAACGAATCTGGCTCTTCGGCCAAAGCAGGGGCCAGTTTACGCAGGCGCTGAGGGTCATCTCATCTTCTTTGTCGGCCCCAGCGGGTCAAATCGGAGGTAACAGCTCGTTGCAGCCTGGCAGCACCCGAACCACTTCAACCCTATACAGTATGGGTTGCATCGGATTACCGTGGAACATAGGGTTGCCCGGTTGAATGATTCTGCCCTTGGTGACATCGACCAACTCGGCGCCCACGAAGTGCAGAAGAGTGCAAGGAACATGGGCGGTGCCCTGCAAAAACATGTATAGGGCGTGAGGGATGCCCAGTCAAAGGCAAGGAGATGAAGTCATCGGCCGAGAGGCTTAGTTACCGTGATGCCGTTGAGCTCAGCTAATGTCGAGGCACCGCCAACGGCGGGCGTGCAACTGACGGAGGGGGCGCTTGCTGGCGAGGTGCCGGCCGGCGTACACCCGGGTGCATTAAGCTCCAATGCCCGTGCCGGCGCCGGAGACACGAATGCCGCCTCTGCCGGAGACACCAATGGCGCCGCCGCAAGAGACACCAATGGCGCCGTCGGAGACACCAATGGCGCCGCCTGTGCGCTGTGCGAGTTGCTGGCCGTGAAGCTGGGAACCGGGGGAGGCCCCTGTTGGCCGCCTGCAATCCACGTCGTCAGCCCATGAATCGACGTAGGCACCATGGCGTTGAGCTTCGTTCCCAGTTGTTGTTCCACTTACTCTTGGACAAGCTCCATAATCCACGCCACTTGTGCCTTGAGTTCTTCAACCTCACGCATCTGGCTTTCCGAGCTGGTCTTTTTCTCCTTCTGCACACCAGCGATATAGTATGACCCCCATTTTGTGGACAAGCCTTTGCCGGCCACATAACCAGCTGATGTCGGCTTAGTGAGCTTATCCTTGTTTTTCATTACATTCAACGCCCTATTTAAAGGGGTGTCGAAAGGGGAGCTCTGAGATGACCCCGCGCTACTGCTTTCATTGTCCTGCGAAAGGAACGTGAACCATTTAGAAATATTGGGGATTAATTAGAGTGCAACCATATGGAGCTAATTACGCGGGGGAGTATTCCTTACCAGAACAAGCTCAAGCGCCCTAGTCTTCGGATCCGTGGTAAGCTCCTTTGTTATCGGGTCCTCCTTGTACCGGGCCCTGACATAGTTCCTGATCTGCTTGTCACCGCTGTATTTCTCGAAGCGGGGCGGTAGGCCTTGCTCGGCACGCTTCGCGTCCTCCTTGTCCCATATAGGCTCCGCCACTCTGTAACCGCCGGGACCGAGTTTGTGTTCCCCTAAGTTCAACTCCCGCATTTCTTTCCCCCAGTGACTAGATTCGGAGGTTGCACTACTCTCGCACTTGATCTTAAACTCCTTGTACTCATCTTTGCTCATCAAAGGATATTTCGCCTTGATCTTCTCATAACTATCACCTTTATCAATCATTCTCTTCACCGCGCTTCTCCAAGTAGACAGGGCTGTGCTCATCTTCGTGAGGGCGGCACTGTTCACTTTATTCCCTGAGAGGCGTGTGTTTTCAAATTCGGCGGGGAACTTGTATCATTCGTGCAGCTTCGTGAAGAGGAGGTTGCGCAAATTCCCTCGGTCCTTATGCCTGAGGTTCTCGGTTTCGATCGAGACGGTGCTCCAGAGAATGCGCCCGAGCTGAATCGAGTACCCCTTGACTATATGTTTGGGCTCCGTTGGATTCCCGTAGGAGTCCACTTGAGTGAATTCCTCCTTGAGGGTGCAGAGCGCATTCGGGCGTCGGTCCTTCCTTTGCTTCTTCGGTTGGCTGCCATCTGTGTGTGCGCCGCCATCATCAGTGGTGGCATCCTCGGCGGCACCATCAGTGGTGTCATCCCCAACGCCACTAGGGGCTGTGTAATCAGGATCGGTGTCTTCTGCGGCGTCCTCATAGCGGTGAGGTTGTTCCTCCATCTCCTGGGACAGCTCCCAGAATTGCTTGCCGCCCAAACCACCGGCCTCGTTGTTGTGGGCCATGTTTCGCTCTAAATAGGAAAAAAGTTTGGTCAAAAAGTTGGTTATTGTCAAGGAACAAGATCATGGTCTCATCATTTAGGGTTTGTCGACACCGAGGCACCCTAAAAGCCTAAGCTTTCATCATTTAGGGTTTGTAGACGCCGAGGCACCCTAAAAGCCTAAGCATACATCATTTAGGTTCCCATCGACACCGAGGCATCCGGGGCAGCCAAGTTAAGTTTTCATCATTTAGGGTTTATCGATGCCGAGGCACCCTAGGTTGGGCCTAATCACTTGGCACTAATCACTTGGCTCTATTGCCACCTATGTTGGGTTTATCATCTAGGGTTTATCGATGCTAAGGAGAATTATAAGTTGGGCCTACTCACTTGGCTCTATTGCCACCTATGGTTTAATGCAGCAAGAATGGCAGGGCAGTTGATCCTACTTAACTAAGTACTAAGATACCCCGGCCCATGCATTAGTCGCAAGTACCCCATATGTCCTATTTTTAGCAAAGTCATGCTAAAATTCACGGAAAATTTTAGCATGACCTTTGCTGAAAATAGGACATATGGAGTACCCGAATTTGCCAGAACGGAAGTTCATCGACATTCCGGCAAACTCAAGGGCCTCTCGGGGTACCTGCAAATTCATCACGACACAATGGTCGGAGACAAAACCCAGCAAACTAGCAAGATGATCATCATCTTTGCAAGACAGTAGCTCAAGTTTTTGACAGTAGCCTCTGAAGAAAACAGCATTGCAACATTCAAGTTCAGACATACACACTGAACATTTGACCAGTTACCTCTGAAGAAAAATATACGCTGACTATTGGACACAAAGAAAACAGCTATTGTAAACATTAAGTCATGGTAGTGTGCGCTGAAGCAATTACAATATAGGAACAACAACACAACAGTAGCAAATACAAGTCCTCAGTAAGTGTAAGAGAAGTGTACTAGAGCTGTAAACAGACTTAAAAAACCCACATGATGTTATAACTGTATACACTGTACATGATGATACCAAATGGGAAGGAAAATTGTATCACTCTAGATTAGTGTAGCCACTATCTAACAAAACCAGAATGTTAACAAAATTACACCATGATGATACCAAATTCTTGTAGCAGTACAATGAGTTCACAGGATAAAAAAATCATCCACATTCACCAACCCAAACTGGTGGAGATACAGCAAACCAGAACCTCCCAGGTTTCTGCCATTTTATTTTCCCACCGTATATGTTTTTTGATTCATGTCATGGTACTTGCTGTCAAACCAAGTATTTTCTTTCTACATAATCTGGGAAGTTTCCTTCTTACTGTCTCACTATCTTACTGTCTCACTACAAAAAACTAGTATGCTTAGTTGAGACTAGTATGCTTAGTTGCATTATGACAGGCAAAGTGTCACGATTCAGACAACACAGCAGCTAAGCATAGCAAGTGGATAGTTTAGTCAGTATACTAGTACTCTTTAGAAAGCATGAGACATATATTACCTGGAGGAGACTTCATCGGAGAGTTGCCTGTGAATTGAAAATACAACAAGATCAGCAAAGGACAGTAAGATATATACTGAACTTATCATAACAAAATGCCAGCTACTGACATGGTCAAAGAATAGATTATGATAGCTGGACAAGTACAGGTCAAACTAGATAATTTTCAGAACCGGTTTAACCACCGCAGGATAAAACAATGCATCCAAGACTGGGCTTAGACTAATATCCTCATAGCATAATCTGACATCAAGCAAATATTATAAGAACAGTGAAAATGTATGTTCACTGCAAATGAATATGAACCAAGTGTTCTCATTAACTACTTAAAGAATTAGTTCCATATTGTTGCATGAGAATTGTAGAGAGAAAAGATACATGGTTCTACTTCTGGGATTGGTTACATCTCTTATTGTTCACATTCTTGTCAAAGGACTTTAACCATTAATTATCGGAAGAACTAATGCACATTTAAACACCCTGAATCCGGAAGAAGTAATACAACACTACATAGTACCTCTGTAGTTTCCATGCCAAACTTTGGGTGATATCAAACCATTAGAAAGCATGATCATGAGAACAACATCAGTTTGAAAGATGTTGTAACCCCTCCTGGTAACAAATATTCATCTACTCATTTGTAGATACCTAGGAGTAACAAGACTGCACTTGCCAATAATGTTTTATTTATGCTTCCCAAGGACCAACTCCTAAACTAAACACTAAAAATTGTGGCCATTAACAAGATTGAGTGTAGAAGGAAAAGGTGCAACACTAAAAAAACTATCAAACTAACAGATCCATTAATCAATTATGGACTTCTTACATGTTACATCTATCATTAGGGGCCAGAAAGAATAGTAATTAATGTTTCATATTGTTGCATGAATCCAAACTCACTGGAAAATTCACTAATTGAGCCTAGCTACTTAAAGAAAGAATCTCTAGGTGGATGCTTAGTTGAGACTAGTATCCTCTAAAATGCATCTAAATGCAAGCTCAGAGATTTGAACATTTGGAAAACCCTAGCTACTTAATTCTCCAACCCCCTTTCCTTGTCCAAATTTCTCCAACCCCCAACCCTACAACACATCAGAAGGAAATAAAGAGGGGGGAAGAGGGGGAAGCGGCTCGGGTGCTCACTTGGGAGGTCGAGGGCGACTCGGGGCAACCGGAGCTAGTCGAGGCGGCGCGAATTCAGCGTCGAGTGGTGGCGGTCCTCCAGGGCTGGCCGCACGGTCGAGGGCGTTGAGCGGTGGCGGTCCTCCTGGGCGTCCGAGCTCGTTCGGGTCCTCGTAGTCGAAGAGGAAGACGGCGGCTCTAACGCCCCGGATGCCACTTTCCATATTCGTAACTCCAACTCTTGCCTTTTCCGGAGATGCGATATGATACTTCCTCCGTGGTTGGGTTTTTGTCTGTTGTTTTGCATTTTGTTCTTGTTATGCATCTCGTCTCATGTCATCATTCGCATTGCATCGGCATCATTTTCATAAAACTTGCATCCGTTCGGGTTCCGCCGGTTCTCTCCGTTGTCCGTTTGGAGTCCAGACACACTCGCACGCGCCCGCGGCACCTCGGAAATATATTTTATTAGTGGCATAAAAATGTTCTCGGAATGGGTTGCAACTTATCTTCTCTCCTCTCAGCCCAACTCCTCTTCACAGCCCACCGCAGCCCACCTAGTTCCCCCTCTGTCCGGAGCTGCTCGATCGCGATCCGAGGGTCCCGAAACCCCTCCTAACCCCCAAACCCTAGCAAATTTGCTATATATAGACACCCCTAGTCCATTTTGGGCATCCCTAGCCTTCCCCTACCTCCAGCTGCAGCCAACCTCCCCCCTTCCTCGTATTCCGCGCCACTCCAAGCCTGCTCCGCCACTTGGCGCCGCCGCCAGCGCCCTACGGCCAATCAAGCCACGCCACATCGCCCCCTATCCACCCTGCAGCCAACCAGGGCCGGCCACGTCGCCCCTGGCCTCCTCCCTCCGCCGCCAGCCCCCCAGGCCCGCGCCAGGCCCGCCCCTGGCCGGATCTGGGCCCGAAGCGCCCGCGCGCGCCCGCGTCCCCGCTCCTCGCTCTCGATCTGGGATCGGCAGGGGTCGGACCCCTCTGCTCCAGCATCGTCCCCGCCGCCTCGCCGGGAGCCCCTCCGCTACTCCGCCGTCCTCCGGTGACCAGGTCTCCGCCCTCCCTCTCCTTCCTCCGGTGTTCCCTCTCCCTCACCCGACCTTCCTCTCTCTCCCCCTTGTAGGGCTCTGCCGTCGCCGCTCGTGGAGCTCGTCACCGGATCGGGTCCAGCCGGACCCAGGTCCGCCGCCTCTTCCTCTCCCCGTTGCACCCCTCGTTAGCCCTGTCGCGCCCTCGCTAGCTGCTGTTGCGCCGCCATGCTTCGTCCTCGACGGGAGATGGCCGACGCCCCTGCATCATCCATGCAGCCTGGGCTGCCTCCCCTTCGCCTGCTGGCCAAGGCCCAGCGCGCCTCCAGATCCGCGCCAAGGCCCAGCCAGCGCCAGGAGGGCCCAGCCTCCTTTGCGGCTTGCCCTCAGCCGCCAACACCGACCGGGCCGAAGCCCAAGGGTGAGCAGCCCCCAGCCCCTTCTCTGTGTTCAGCCCAGCAGTGCTCCAGATTCGGCCCGTTACTATTTTTTTTCCCTGTCCAGCGATTTTAACACTATCCGTAGAATTAACAGTTTTACAGAAACCCCTTAATGTTCATGCACCAATAATTAATCAACCGTGCATCGGATTTAAATAATTTATATATGTAAAATGCTCAGAAAATTGTGTAGATTAATAATATGCCACTTTCATCTATGTTAAAAATGTTTAACATGTTGTTTGTGTTTATTTTGCATAATGCCATGTTAAAATGTTTTATTTCATAACTAATTAACCGGAGCTCTGAATTTAATAAACTTTATATGTAAATGGGGTGGAAAAATGCATACATTAACATGGTAGCATCACTTTGCATGTTTAACAACTCTAAAATTGTGTATAGGGAAGAACAGTACCAAATTCGAATATTGCTCATGAGGATTTTCCAGAATTGTTGTTTGTTACTTCCGGCCTCATTTAAACTTGCCTAGATAGGTAGTTTCATTATTCTTCACCCCTTGCCATGTTTAACAACATTTAACATGGTTGTGTACCTAAACGAGAGCAAACTAAATAACTCAAATGTGGTGTTTCGTCAATATGCAACTCGTTGCATATTGAGCTCCACTTAACTTGTAGTATTGCTTGTTGCACTTTGCCATGCCATGCCTCGTTAAACCGGACATGCATCATACTTGTTTGTGCATCATGCCATGTTTATGCTTGTGCATTTACCATGTTGTTTGTTTCTTTCCGGTGTTGCTTCTTAGTTCCGGTAATGTTGCGATTGTGAGGATTCGTTCGACTATGTCCGTGTGTCTTCTTCATGGACTCGTTCTTCTTCCTTGCGGGATTTCAGGCAAGATGACTGCTACCCTGGATCTCACTACTATCATTGCTATGCTAGTTGCTTCGTTCTATCGCTATGCTGCGTTACCTATCTTTTGCTCATCAAGCCTCCCAAATTGCCATGAACCTCTAACCTTTGACACCCTTCCTAGCAAACCTTTGCTTGGCTATGTTACCGCTTTGCTCAGCCCTCTTATAGCGTTGCTAGTTGCAGGTGAAGTTGAAGATTGCTCCATGGTGGACAGGATTTTGGTTGGGATATCACAATATCTCTTATATTGTTAATGCATCTATATATTTGGTAAAGGGTGGAAGACTCGTCCTTTTGCCTAGTGTTTTGTTCCACTCTTGCCGCCCTAGTTTCCGTCATACCGGTGTTATGTTCCCGGATTTTGCGTTCCTTACGCGGTCGGGTGATTTATGGGACCCCCTTGACAGTTCGCTTTGAATAAAACTCCTCCAGCAAGGCCCAACCTTGGTTTTACCATTTGCCTCACCACCACCTATATTTCCCTTGGGAGTAATTAACCCAAGGGTCATCTTTATTTTAGCCCCCCCCCTGGGCCAGTGCTTGTCTAAGTGTTGGTCCGAACTGAGCAGCCTGCGGGGCCACCTCGGGGCAACTCGAGGGCTGGTTTTACTCGTAGCTTGACTTATCCGGTGTTGCCCTGAGAACGGGATATGTGCAGCTCCTATCGGGATTGTCGGCGCATCGGGCGGTTTGCTGGTCTTATTTTACCATTGTCGAAATGTCTTGTAAATCGGGATTCCGAGTCTGATCGGGTCTTCCTGGGAGAAGGTCTATTCCTTCGTTGATCGCGAGAGCTTGTCATGGGCTAAGTTGGGACACCCCTCCAGGGTATAATCTTTCAAAAGCCGTGCCTGCGGTTATAGGCAGATGGGAATTTGTTAATGTCCGGTTGTAGATAACTTGACACCAGATCCGAATTAAAATGCATCAACCGTGTGTGTAGCCGTGATGATCTCTTTTCGGCGGAGTCCGGGAAGTGAACATGGTTCCTGGGTTATGTTTGACGTAAGTAGGAGTTCAGGATCACTTCTTGATCATTGCTAGTTCACGACCGTTCCGCTTGCTCCCTTCTCGGTCTTATTTGCGTATGTTAGCCACCATATATGCTTAGTCGCTGCTGCAGCCTCACCACTTTACCCCTTCCATTCCCTTAAGCTTTGCTAGTCTTGATACCCATGGTAATGGGATTGCTGAGTCCTCGTGGCTCACAGATTACTACAACAACAGTTGCAGGTACAGGTTATGCGATGCTCATGACGCGAGAGCGATGCTTGCTTGCGTTGAGTTCTTCTTCTGCTTCTTCGATCAGGGGATAGGTTCCAGGTCGGCAGCCTGGGCTAGCAGGGTGGATGTCGTTTGAGTGTCTGTTTGTGTTTCATTCGTAGCCGGATGATGTTCTTATGTATTGTGATGTTGTATTCATGTGGCATTGTATGACTTTTGTATGTATCCCCATCTATTATGTAATGTTGATGTAATGAGATCCACCTTGCAAAAGCGTTTCAATATGCGGGTCTATCCTTGGTGGGACCTTCGAGTTCCTTTTGGATAGGGTCGCATATTCGGCTTGACAAGTTGGTAATCAGAGCCTCGACCGACCATTGGAGCCCCCTTGATTGTTGGCTGTTGTTGAGTCTAGAAGAAAACTATTTTGAGTCTTAGGATTATATATATCGGAGAGTAGGATTCTTTTTACTCCTCAGCCCCTTCGTCACTCTGGTGAGGTCTCCTGTCGTAGATGTTTTGTTTTTCCTCTCCTCTAATTTCACTAAAAAAATTTAGGATCACGCGGGTATCTTGGAATCGTTCCGATGGTTTTGTGACGAGAACATTGTTCTTGGTGCCTCCTGTCTATTATGTAGCATTGACCCAGGGAGTTGAGCTCCGAGGTGTTGTCGTCACAATTTTATCGTTGTAGTTCTGGAATACCTGAGTTTTGCCGACATTGAAAATCTCTTTTATGCAGTTGTTGGTGAGATAACCTCGACGTCACCCAGTACTGGGGAGTTCGGGAGTATTTCCACAACTCGTATAACGGATGCTTTTCGAAGGTTGAGGTACACGATTTCCGAAGGTTTCTTGGTTATGTGTTGACGGATGGATACAGCTGGATGTAGGAATTGTTAGTTTGGGTGAGATATATTGCTTCCCCTGTATCCCCAACACCAGATTGCATAACCAGAAAGTTTTGGGAGTTTTATAGGTGGGAATTCAAGTAGCTCCTAGAATATCTTTCCGGCAGATACATGATATGGGATTGGGTAAATCTCTATCATATGTATTTGTTCCGGCTTATTCTGCAAGCCAAATCCTTTGTGTTGTTTTATTTGTGGTATTCGAGTTGCTTCGAAGTCAAATATTGAATCCATACCTTTCATAAACGGTGTTCTCATATTGCTATGCGAATACTAATCCTTCTTGATCATCGAGGTCGTCATGTTAATTCTTTTCCAACCGGTGCACTTCTCTTCGGGATGATCCCATCATTCTCCCCATCCGCAAGATCAATTCTAAGTTTTCTCAACGGTGTTTGTTTCATTCATCCCAAGTTGCCTTTATTTTTCCCGCCCTCCCACCCTTTTCTTCAAGGACTCATTTTCTTAATCAAGTATCCATTTATTCATGTGAGGTCTCTTCACTCTTTTCAATCAATGTTCTTACCCGGTGATTATCATGAAGTTGGCCCGGAGTTTCAAGTTCATCATTCTTCTTTCTCGTTTTCTTCTCCGGTGGATTTAACTCAAGCTTTCGGTGTTTATCATATTCTTTTTCTCATTTCAAGTGCTTTCTTATGCCGGTGTACCTCTTAATCATTCACTTCTTCCTATTCATTTGTTCTGGAGTGCTGAAGATATCTCACAAGACTTCTATTTCCATTCTCAATCCGTTCAAGATATTTCGAGGTTTTTCTCTCTTTCAAGCTATTTAATTCTACCGGTGCAATCTCTTTTTCAAGCAATCCTTCAACGGTGTTTCTTTTCAGTGGGCCCTAACCCACAGGTCTTTTCCTAGGATCTTACCTGACTCTTCTAATTTCCCAGGAGCCATTCCTAATTCTTTTCGAGTTTGACGTAAGAATGAATTTCATCAGTCAGATCGTTTCTAAGGCCGTTTTCAAATTCTTTTCATCTTTGGCTCAACTTTTTCTTTTAATCCTTTCGGAGTGCCTCAACAATTCATGGTGGTGTTTCTCCTCGTCATTCTCGGATTTTGAAGACCGAAGAAGAGTTCCTCTTAGATCCTTAACCGTTCTTCCAGAGATTCATGGTTCTAGCTTCATGCCATCCTCATAATTGCTTTTGATTGTGACAATTCTTTTCACCCATCCGAAGCATTTCATGAGTTGTTTCCATTTCTTTCCTCCAAAGGCCATCATGTCATAATTCTTCATTCTCAGCATGTAGCTATCATTCTCCAAATCTTACCGGTGAATCGTTCAAATACCCTCTAATCAATTCACGATCTCTTCTTCCTCATGTATCTAAATCCCCTCAAGTATCTTCATTCGTTTTCCAATTCTTCCCGGTGATTTGGGCCTTTGTTACTTTCATTTTCAATTCTTACGGTGGTTCCTTCAAGATTTCCCTTCCTTTGTTATCATGTCAATTGATTCGTTGTTTCCAAATCCCACCGGTGGTTCCATCAATACCTTCTCAAGTTTGCGCCATATCTAATCTTAATCCTTTCTACGAGAATAAGTAGTATGCCAAATCCGTTGCTTGTCATCAATTTAATTTGATGAAGGATAAGCATACAATAAATCTTCTTCTTATTTCCTTCAGGTGATTCAATTCTTTTCTTCCGGAGATTGTTCATGATGAAGTAATTCTCGGCTCTAGTGTTTCATATTTTCCTTTTCTGGAGTTCCAAGTTTTCTCGATTATATCGTCGCGATGCTCCATCTAAATCATCGCAAGGCTTTACCTTGTGTTCTCAACTTCTCTTTCTTTCTATCATCCTTTTATTACCGGAGTTCTTCATTGAGGCTCTACATGGTGGTTTATCAAGGATTCTCTTCATTATTCAATTGTTCTTCAAGATTTCTCTCGGAGTTATGACCCGCCAAGCTATACTCAAAAGTAAACATGGTGCTCAACACATGTTTTGTTTTGAGGCGTTCAAGTATTCTTCATCTTGCATTCCAAAGTGCAATTCTTTCTACCTTATCTTTTGAGGTGGTGTTATATCATTCTTGACAATTTTCATGTTTCGTGATTCAACAGTTGTCAAGAATGAGGTAGTTAAACCCATCAACTCCTTCGAGCATGAGTCCTTCTCAATCCATCAATCTCTTCATTGGAGTTATCTTCGTATAGATTTCACCTAAAGCCTTCCCTAAGGAATGTTGCTATTTGTGGTGCTTATCAATGATCCAAGTTTTCTCCTATCCTCTCGGCGAAAGAGGTTTTCCATCTCTTCGTTGATCTCAAGCAAGCAATTGTTTTTCGTTAGTGGCAGAATTTCACCTCAAGTGTTGAGATGTTTCAATAAGCCCACTAAAAGCTTATTCGTTTTGTTGTTGGTTTTCCAACAACCCCGTTGTAACCTTCTTGGAAGGGTGCTTTCCAAGCTCAGTTGTGGCAGAAGTTGGCATTTTCTACTCCATTCTGTTATTCCAATGATATATCTTCTATTCTTTCTTCTGAAGGCATTGTGATGTTGTTCTCTTCACTCATCATCTTGTTTTGTCAAGATCATGTTCTTTTCCATGCTTATCCACTTAACCGGAGTGTTGTGTCTACCGTTCCTCTTTTAACCGGAGTCTCATCCAAGTGCTTTCATTTTGCCAAGTTCAAATTATATTTCCTTCCATGTCCAACCGGAGGGTTGTATCATCTTTTCAATATTTTTTCAGCTTATCAAGTTTTCTTCTTTTTCTACCAGAGTGCTGCCCGAATTCTTCCTCCCTCATCTTGTTTTAACCAGAGTGGTTTTGAATTCTATCTTGTCCATTAAACTCTTGATTCATGCCTTTGCAACCTTCAAGTTATTGTAATGTTCCTCGTTCCTCTTTTCTAACGGACTGTTTGCAATCTTGGTCATCTCCGTTGTTTTGTTTCTTTCAATTTGTTCAACCTCTCAAGGTTCATGGTTTCACTCGTTTGTCGAAGAAGCAACTTAGTTTTACCTCCTCTCTTCCTCTTCTGTTTTCCCTCCGGTGCCATCCTAGATCTCGGGACGAGATCCTCTCGTAGTGGTGGAGTGTTGTAACGCCCCGGATGCAACTTTCCATATTCGTAACTCCAACTCTTGCCTTTTCCGGAGATGGGATATGATATTTCCTCCGTGGTTGGGTTTTTGTCTGTTGTTTTGCATTTTGTTCTTGTTATGCATCTCGTCTCATGTCATCATTCGCATTGCATCGGCATCATTTTCATAAAACTTGCATCCGTTCGGGTTCCGCCGGTTCTCTCCGTTGTCTGTTCGGAGTCCAGACACACTCGCACGCGCCCGCGGCACCTCCGAAATATATTTTATTAGTGGCATAAAAATGTTCTCGGAATGGGTTGCAACTTCTCTTCTCTCCTCTCAGCCCAACTCCTCTTCACAGCCCACCGCAGCCCACCTAGTTCCCCCTCTGTCCGGAGCCGCTCGATCGCAATCCGAGGGTCTCGAAACCCCTCCTAACCCCCAAATCCTAGCAAATTTGCTATATATAGACACCCCTAGTCCATTTTGGGCATCCCTAGCCTTCCCCTACCTCGAGCCGCAGCCAACCTCCCCTCTTCCTCGTATTCCACGCCACTCCAACCCTGCTCCGCCACTTGGCGCCGCCGCCAGCGCCCTACGGCCAATCAAGCCACGCCACATCGCCCCCTATCCACCCTGCAGCCAACTAGGGCCGGCCACGTCGCCCCTGGCCTCCTCCCTCCGCCGCCAGCCCCCCCAGGCCCGCGCCAGGCCCGCCCCGGGCCGGATCTGGGCCCAAAGCGCCCGGGTGCGCCCGCGCCCCCGCTCCTCGCTCTCGATCTGGGATCGGCAGGGGTCGGACCCCTCTGCTCCAGCGCCGTCCCCGCCGCCTCGCCGGGAGCCCCTCCGCTCCTCCGCCGTCCTCCGGTGACCAGGTCTCCGCCCTCCCTCTCCTTCCTCCGGTGTTCCCTCTCCCTCACCCGACCTTCCTCTCTCTCCCCCTTGCAGGGCTCCATCGTCGCCGCTCGTGGAGCTCGTCACTGGCCCCGCCTGTGACCGGATCGGGTCCAGCCGGACCCAGGTCCGCCGCCTCCTCCTCTCCCCGTTGCGCCCCTCGTTAGCCCCATCGCGCCCTCGCTAGCTGCTGCTGCGCCGCCGTGCTTCGTCCTCGACGGGAGATGGCCGACGCCCCTGCATCGTCCATGCAGCCTGGGCTGCCTCCCCTTCGCCTGCTGGCCAAGGCCCAGCGCGCCTCCAGATCCGCGCCAAGGCCCAGCCAGCGCCAGGAGGGCCCAGCCTCCTCTGCGGCTTGCCCTCAGCCTCCAACACCGACCGGGCCGAAGCCCAAGGGTGAGCAGCCCCCCAGCCCCTTCTCTGTGTTCAGCCCAGCAGTGCTCCAGATTCGGCCCGTTACTATTTTTTTTCCCTGTCCAGCGATTTTAACATTATCCGTAGAATTAACAGTTTTACAGAAAACCCCTTAATGTTCATGCATCAATAATTAATCAACCGTGCATCGGATTTAAATAATTTATATATGTAAAATGCTCAGAAAATTGTGTAGATTAATAATATGCCACTTTCATCTATGTTAAAAATGTTTAACATGCTGTTTGTGTTTATTTTGCATAATGCCATGTTAAAATGTTTTATTTCATAACTAATTAACCGGAGCTCCGAATTTAATAAACTTTATATGTAAATGGGGTGGAAAAATGCATAGATTAACATGGTAGTATCACTTTGCATGTTTAACAACTCTAAAATTGTGTATAGGGCAGAACAGTACCAAATTCGAATATTGCTCATGAGGATTTTCCGGAACTGTTGTTTGTTACTTCCGGCCTCATTTAAACTTGCCTAGATAGGTAGTTTTATTATGCTTCACCCCTTGCCATGTTTAACAACATTTAACATGGTTGTGTACCTAAACGAGAGCGAAGTAAATAACTCAGATGTGGTGTTTTGTCAATATGCAACTCATTGCATATTGAGCTCCACTTAACTTGTAGTATTGCTTGTTGCACTTTGCCATGCCATGCCTCGTTAAACCGGACATGCATCATACTTGTTTGTGCATCATGCCATGTTTATGCTTGTGCATTTACCATGTTGTTTGTTTCTTTCCGGTGTTGCTTCTTAGTTCCGGTAATGTTGCGATTGTGAGGATTCGTTCGACTACGTCCGTGTGTCTTCTTCATGGACTCGTTCTTCTTCCTTGCGGGATTTCAGGCAAGATGACTGCTACCCTGGATCTCACTACTATCATTGCTATGCTAGTTGCTTCGTTCTATCGCTATGCTGCGTTACCTATCTTTTCCTCATCAAGCCTCCCAAATTGCCATGAACCTCTAACCTTTGACACCCTTCCTAGCAAACCGTTGCTTGGCTATGTTACCGCTTTGCTCAGCCCTCTTATAGCGTTGCTAGTTGCAGGTGAAGTTGAAGATTGCTCCATGGTGGACAGGATTTTGGTTGGGATATCACAATATCTCTTATATTATTAATGCATCTATATATTTGGTAAAGGGTGGAAGACTCGGCCTTTTGCCTAGTGTTTTATTCCACTCTTGTCGCCCTAGTTTCCGTCATACCGGTGTTATGTTCCCGGATTTTGCGTTCCTTACGCGGTCGGGTGATTTATGGGACCCCCTTGACAGTTCGCTTTGAATAAAACTCCTCCAGCAAGGACCAACCTTGGTTTTACCATTTGCCTCACCACCACCTATATTTCCCTTGGGAGTAATTAACCCAAGGGTCATCTTTATTTTAGCCCCCCCCCCCCGGGCCAGTGCTTCTCTAAGTGTTGGTCCGAACTGAGCAAACTGCGGGGCCACCTCGGGGCAACTCGAGGGCTGGTTTTACTCGTAGCTTGACTTATCCGGTGTTGCCCTGAGAACGGGATATGTGTAGCTCCTATCGGGATTGTCGGCGCATCGGGCGGTTTTGCTGGTCTTGTTTTACCATTGTCGAAATGTCTTGTAAACTGGGATTCCGAGTCTGATCGGGTCTTCCTGGGAGAAGGTCTATTCCTTCATTGATCGCGAGAGCTTGTCATGGGCTAAGTTGGGACACCCCTCCAGGGTATAATCTTTCAAAAGCCGTGCCTGCGGTTATAGGCAGATGGGAATTTGTTAATGTCCGGTTGTAGATAACTTGACACCAGATCCGAATTAAAATGCATCAACCGTGTGTGTAGCCGTGATGGTCTCTTTTTGGCGGAGTACGGGAAGTGAACACGGTTCCTGGGTTATGTTTGACGTAAGTAGGAGTTCAGGATCACTTCTTGATCATTGCTAGTTCACAACCATTCCGCTTGCTCTCTTCTCGCTCTTATTTGCGTATGTTAGCCACCATATATGCTTAGTCGCTGCTGCAGCCTCACCACTTTACCCCTTCCATTCCCTTAAGCTTTGCTAGTCTTGATACCCATGGTAATGGGATTGCTGAGTCCTCGTGGCTCACAGATTACTACAACTACAGTTGCAGGTACAGGTTATGCGATGATCATGACGCGAGAGTGATGCTTGCTTGCGTTGAGTTCTTCTTCTGCTTCTTCGATCAGGGGATAGGTTCCAGGTCGGCAGCCTGGGCTAGCAGGGTGGATGTCGTTTGAGTGTCTGTTTGTGTTTCATTCATAGCCGGATGATTCTCTTATGTATTGTGATGTTGTATTCATGTGGCATTGTATGCCTTTTGTATGTATCCCCGTCTATTATGTAATGTTGATGTAATGATATCCACCTTGCAAAAGCGTTTCAATATGCGGGTCTATCCTTGGTGGGACCTTCGAGTTCCTTTTGGATAGGGTCGCATATTGGGCGTGACAGCAGCGGTCCTCCTGGGCAGGCCGCGTAGTGTTGGACGGCAAGCACATCGAGGGCGCAGGCGGGGCCGCGGGGGGAGGGGGCGCTTGGGCGGGAGGACATCGAGGGCACTCGGCTCGGGGACGGCGAGGGAGGCGGTGCTCGGCTCGGGGACGGCGAGGGAGGCGGCGAGGGAGGCGGCGCTCGGCTCGAGGACGGCGAAGGAGGTGAGGGGGACGGTGAGGGGGGCGGCAAACACGGGGGGCAGCGGGTGAGATCGATGAGGCAGAGGAGAGATTAGAGAGATTGGGGATTTAGTGTGGGGGGAAGCTTTCTAATGGCGCACCACCCCCTCGTGCGCCATAAGTACGACTATTCTAATGGCGCACCACCCCTCGGTGCGCCATTAGAATTTTGTTTTAATCTAGCCCACTAGCCCTATCTACAACCTAACCCTATCTACAATAGAACCCACCCACTAGCCCGACTGGTTAGCATGCAGCACACACACCAGGAGATCCTGGGTTCGATTCCCAGGCTCCCCAATATTTTTTTATGCATTTTAAATGCTGTTTTTTATATTTATTTGTGTTTAATATGTTCAAACTTGTTTAAATCATAACGGAAATATTTTTTTTATAAAAACAGTAATAATTTTTTAAAAAATATGTTCAAATTTGTTACTTGAAAATATCATCGGCGGCGGTGGTGGAGCGGGGGAGGGTGCGGGGGGTGCCCGTTGGCGGCGGTGGAGCGGGGGAGGGTGTGGGGGGCCGGGTGCTCATCGGCGGCGGTGGAGCGGGGGAGGGTTGCGGTGGGTCGGCGGCGGCGGTGGAGCTAGCGGGGAAGGGTGCGGGTGGGCTCGAGATGGAGGGGGATCGAGATCAAGTGTCCTCATGAATTCAAAAAGTGCCCATGAAATTTAAAAATATTCATGATATCAAAAAGTGCCCATGAAATACAATCGAGAAATGAAGACTACGATTTAAATACAATCGATCTTAGCTAGCTATCTGTTAACAATCTTCTTGCCCTTCTTTTTCGCAAATGGAGTTCTTCTGTGGAACGGACGTCCTTTAGGTAGGTTGGTCCTGCTTCTTCTTGTGGTGTGTGCTGCTACTTCATCGTCGTCGTCATGTTCGATCTTCGGGTCGTCGTACTTGTCGAAGTCTTGCTCATTGGCTACTCCATCCATTCTGATGATCTTCCTTTTGCCTCTCCTCACGACAACACGACCGGGCTTTGACGGGTCGGTAATGAAGAAGCATCGGTCCACTTGGGAAGCCAGTACCCATGGCTCATTTTTCACGGTGACGTTTGCGCCCACGGTCTTGGATTTGGCTTCGGGTATAACCATGGTGGTGAAATACCGGTCTTCTTTTAGGACGCTCTTGGCCCATCTGACACGAAACATCGGGACCTTCTCTCCAGCGTAGCTCAGCTCCCAGATCTCCTCAATCCTTCCGTAGTATCTGTCCTTGTTGTTGCCGGTGTAGGATTCCATCGTTACCCCGGAGTTCTGATAACCATCGCTCTTCATGTCCTTGTTCTCGGTGTAGAATGTGTAGTCGTTGATATCGTACGCCTCATAGGTCATCAGGTTGTGCTCGGCGCCCTGTGACAAGGCGAATATGAGTTGTTCTTCCGCGGAAGAATCCTCATGTAAAGGGTACGACAGAAGCTTCTGCTTGAACCAACGCGTGAAACAGGAGTTGTGCTCTTTGATTATATCTCCTTCTGTCCTCTGTTGGCCTCGGTCATTGTACGTCTTCTCAATAAAGGTTTTGTGCTCTACCACCCAAGGATCGACCACGTCTATGTGTTGTAGCGCGACTAGGTTTGCTCTTTCAAAGTCAACGAGTCGACCCTCGAAGTCGACATGCACTTCGCGGCGACCCTCACGGTGACCCCATCCAGCGAGCCTGCCGAGGTGCCTGTTGACGGGCAGACCAACGGGGTTCTCGATGCCTAGATAATTCGTGTAGTAGGAGATGCACTCTTCGGTCAGAAAGCCCCTGGCTATACTTCCCTCTGGACGTGACATGTTTCGAACGTACCCTTTGATGACACCATTCATCCTTTCGAACGGCATCATGCTGTGCAGGAATGGCGGCCCGAGTTGGATGATATCCTCCACGATATGGACCAGCAGATGCACCATAATGTCGAAGAATGCGGGCGGGAAGTACATCTCAAGCTCGCATAGTATCACCACGATCTCTTCCTGTAGCCTTCTAAGTTGCCTCACGCCAATGGACTTCCAAGAGATGACGTCGAAAAAGTTGCATAGGCCAAATAGCATTTCACGGATGTGCGCGTCCATGATCCCACGGATTGCAACTGGAAGTATCTGCGTCATCAGCACGTGACAGTCGTGAGACTTCATCCCGCTGAACTTCTGCTTCGCTGGGTCTAGGTATCTGCTTATCTTCCCCGCGTAACCGTAAGGAAGTTTTACTCCTAGGAGGCAGGTGAAAAACTGCTCGATCTCCTCCTGACTTAGAGTGAAGCACGTAGGAGGGTAGTCATTTCCGGTCTTCTTGGCCTTTTTGCCTTTGCGACGACTTTCTGTGTCCTGCTTCGCCTCATCATCATCATCATCATCATCATTAGCGTGAAGCTCCTGCCTGATGCCCATTGATTTCAAGTCTGCCCTTGCTTTTGGCCCATCTTTGGTCCTCTCTGGCATGTTGAGCAGGGTACCAAGTAGACTCTCGCACACGTTCTTCGTGATATGCATGACATCAAGGCTGTGAGGCACACGGTGGATCTTCCAGTACGGCAAGTCCCAGAAAATAGACCTCATTTTCCATACCTTCAGCAGCAGCTCTGGCGCCTTTCGCTTCTTTCCCGGCTCTGGCGCCTTTTGCTTCTTTCCCGGCAGTGGGCAGTCTTTCCAATTTTTCAACAGCTCGTCTATTTCCTCGCCACTCCTCGTACACGGGCGTTTTCGGGGTTCGGTTTCACCATCGAACAGATCCTTGCGTTTCCTCCACGGGTCATCATCGCGAAGCCACCTTCGATGTCCCATGAACACGGTTTTCGAAGACCCGGGATCTCTATCTAGCTGGCGATACATTGTGTCATCCATGCACCTTACGCATCCAGAAAATCCGTGGACTACCTGCCCCGCGAGATATCCGTAACCGAGATAGTCGTGCACCGTCGTGAGCAGTGCGGCTCTCATAGGGAAATATTCTTTCTCTGCGGCGTCCCACGTATTGGCTGGCATTTTCCACAGCGTGTCTAGCTCCTCCTTCAGCAGCCCCAGATACAGATTGATGTCGTTCCCTGGTTGTTTCGGCCCTTCAATTAGCATACTCATGTGAATGTACTTCCTCTTCATGCACAACCAGGGGGGAAGGTTGTACATCCACACAAACACAGGCCGGGTGCTATGTGTGCTTCTCTGGCTGCCAAATGGATTGACTCCATCGGTGCTTGTGCCCAGCACGATGTTCCTTGGATCCTTCCCAAATTCTGGGTATTCGAAGTTCAACGCTTGCCACTGGCTCGCATCCTTAGGGTGACTCAGCATCTTGTCTTTTTTATTTATCTCCGGATCATTTCCGTCATCTTCCCGCTTCTTCTCCTCCCTATCCGCGTGCCAACGTAGGAGCTTTGCTACCTTAGGGTCCGCGAAATACCGCTGCAGATGAGGAGTGATCGGAAAGTACCACACCGATTTTCAAGGAGCTTTCTTCCTCTTCTTGTATCGAGTGACGCCGCACACCGGACATATGGTAGACTCCGCGTGCTCGTCCCGATAAATGATGCAATTGTTCATGCACACATGGTATTTCACGTGCGGTAAATCCAGAGGACACACGATTTTCTTCGCCCCCTCGAAACTGGTCAGGCACTTGTTCCCCTTGGGAAGACGTTAGTGCCAGAATGATATGTTCTCGTCGAAGCATGCGTCGGTCATTTTGTGTTTTACCTTCATCTCCAGAGCCATGAGCGTTACTTTCAGGCAGGTATCCTCGGGCCTGCATCCTTCATACAATGGAGTAACCGCGTCTATCTCCAGTTGATCCAGCTTGGCTTTCTCTCGGGCGGCAGCTCTTGCGTTATCCGTCTGCTTGAGAAGCAGCTCCTGAATATGAGGGTCCTGCACCCAGCCTCCATCGTCGTCTGCTCCGGCATCTTCATCTTCATGATCATGCCCTTCGTCTTGATCTTCCTCATCATCATGTACGACATCTTCTACATGATGACTGTGTACAGCATCACCGCTGTGATCATGTCCTGGAGATTCTTCGTCTTCTCGCCCGCCCTCGCCGCGGTGGTACTTGTCTTGTTGCCCTTCCTCATTTCTTGCCCGGCCCCCATGGACGACTTCATAGTCATCTTCATCACCTTGTCACCGATAGCCATCCATGAAACCACGCAAGAGCAGGTGGTCCCGCACCTGCCTGGAATCCGGGTCCGCAATAAGGCTCTTCAGATTGCATCTTCGACACGGACATCTTATCTCCGTCTCATTCTTTTCAAGCATCTCCGCCTTTGCGGAGCTCAAAAATCTATTCACGATGCCTTCGGTCATCGTGCGGACCATGGTGGCCTGCGGGGTAGAGCAAAACGATATTTTAGAACCAAGAAAAAATTTGGCATGACCTTCCCTAAAAATAGGACCAAAAAGAATGCATAGTGCCAAAATTCTCGCCGAAACGGAAATGAATCAACATTCCGGCAAAATATTGGCAACTATCGCATTTCAAATACCGGTACCTGCAAACACAAACATATATGCAACACCACAAACACATGCAACACCACAAACATACATAGATCTAGCTAGGCCACAAAAAGTGCATGTGCACGTTGTTGGAGCGAGCTAGGGAGAAAAAAAGTAGATCTACATCATGAAGATAGCTTTCCCCTTACTTACTGAGGGAGTTCCGGACTAGGGGGTGTCCGGATAGCCGAACTATCATCATCGGCCGAACTCCAAGACTATGAAGATACAAGATTGAAGACTTCGTCCCGTGTCCGGATGGGACTTTCCTTGGCGTGGAAGGCAAGCTTGGCGATACGGATATGTAGATTTCCTACCATTGTAACCGACTCTGTGTAACCCTAGCCCTCTCCGGTGTCTATATAAACCGGATGGCTTTAGTCCTTAGGACGAACAACAATCATACCATAGGCTAGCTTCTAGGGTTTAGCCTCCTTGATCTCGTGGTAGATCCACTCTTGTAACACACATCATCAATATTAATCAAGCAGGACATAGGGTTTTACCTCCATCAAGAGGGCCCGAACCTGGGTAAAACATCGTGTCCCTTATCTCCTGTTACCATCCGCCTAGACGCACAGTTCGGGACCCCCTACCCGAGATCCGCCGGTTTTGACACCGACATTGGTGCTTTCATTGAGAGTTCCTCTATATCGTCACCATCAGGAAGGATGCCTTTTCCCGTCTTTAAAGACGGCACCATCGTCAAGGGAGCTTTGGCCGCTGGCCAAACTATCCAGCTAGACAGTTTTCTTATGACCGCCTGTTCGGCCACCACTCCGACAATGACCTCTCATGTCATTAAAAGCGATCTTCACGTCAGCTCGGAATTCGCCGAGCAGCTAGATCCGATTGAGCTCTCCTTCGTAAACAAGCTCTTGGATCGCATCGCCGCCCTGGGAGTCGCTACCAACTACGATCAGATTGGGCTTAAAACCGATCTGAGAGAAATTAACTCTCCCAAGGTTACCCACCATGTTGTTGTGGTAGAGGAACAATGCGGCGACTCTTCTTCTATGTTAAAAACCAACTATGTCCGGATTCTCGATCCCTCCATGCCGGATTTCCGCGGAGGGACGGACACTAATCAAATACTGAACCTAAAGTCAGGCATCGGACCAGATTTGTTGGAAAGTGTCCAGCAAACCAAGCTTCCGAATCCGGAAGCTTCTTGGCCTTTGAGCCTCAGATTGGGCGGGGTTCCGAACTTGATTCCACCCGCCCACCCAAACATAAGCAATCTATCTCAAATACGGCAAGAGCCCGATGAAACAGTACATCATTACTGGGCCAAATTCCTCCTGGTTATGAACAGGATAAAGGACTGCCGTGAAGAAAGCGCGATTTCAATCTTCTGCAACAATTGCACGGACAAGGGAATCATAAACGCCATCAGTCGTCGCGAAGTGAGACGCTTCGTCGACCTAGCGACCATTGTACAAAAATACTGCGCGATGGAGAGTGCCTGGAAAACCGAAACTAGGTTTTGGGACAATCCGGCCCTGAATGCAACCCCAGTCCGAAATAAAAGGGTGCGTCATACTCAAGCACCTGGGTTAAAAACCAAAAAGCAAAAAAACCCTAAAGGGTACGGAACCGTACTGGAGGGATGGCTCAACGGACCCTGCAAAATCCACAGTACGGAGGGCGCCACTCCAACACATAGCCTTCGAGCATGTTGGATATTACGGCAGGTGGCCAAAAGTGGCGAAGGCTTTTTAGCCCCGGGCAACCAGCCCAGCAGCACCAGTACGGTATTAACAGTCTTCGAGACTTTCGCATCAAATAACATGCGGAAACGAACAATCCGCAGCCTCGCCGAAGTCTACCAAGTAGCAACAACAAATCCATGGAGTGACACGGCTATCACCTTCAATGCCAGCGACGAACCTAAATTCCGAACAGCTAGAGCACCAGCCGCATTGGTCCTCAGTCCGATAGTGGACGACTTTCGTCTTACCAAGGTACTCATGGATGGCGGCAGCGGATTAAACCTCATCTATGAAGAAACTCTTCAAAAAATGGAAATTGACTGGAGCCGCATCGAGCGGAGCAGCACAACCTTCAGGGGAATAATCCCTAGTCGAGAAGTACGCTGCACAGGAAAAATAACACTAGATGTAGTGTTCGGCTCGCCGGACAATTACAGGTCCGAAGTTCCAAGTGGCCCCATTCGGCAGCGGATATCATGCTTTGTTAGGGCGAGAGGCATTCACAATCTTCCAAGCTATACCCCATTACGGGTACATGAAGCTCAAAATGCCCGGACCCAATGGAATAATCACTCTCGTTAGTGATCCAGATACAGCACTACGCGCTGAAAATAAGACAGCCGCACTGGCCCTAGAGGCATTATCCGAAGCCCTAGCGGCAGAGGAACTAACTGCGCTGCGCTCAACGGTGGATAGGGACGACGTGATACTCGACAAGAGGTCCAAGTCCACCTCTTTCAAACCAGCAGACGAAATAGTCAAATTTCAGGTCCATCCAACGGACCCCACAAAGACGGCATCCATTGGGGCACAATTAAATCCTGATGTAGAAGCCGCACTACGAGAATTCCTCCGGGAAAATTGGGACATTTTTGCCTGGCACCCTTCAGACATGCCAGGAATCCCACGCAGGCTGGCAGAGCACAGCCTAAATATCCTAAAAGGATTCAAGCCAGTCAAACAAGCTCTTCGGCGATTTTCCGAACCCAAAAGACAGGCAATGGGAGAGGAGCTAGCCAAGCTCTTAGAAGCCGGATTCATCAGAGATATCAAACATCCGGACTGGCTAGCCAACCTAGTAATGGTACCAAAAAAGGACAAATCCTGGCGCCTCGGCGTCGATTTCAAAGACCTTAACAAGGCCTGTCCAAAGGACCCTTTCCCTCTCCCTCGCATCGACCAAATCATCGATGCTACCGCAGGGCACGATTCATTGTGCTTCCTCGACGCATACTCCGGATACCATCAAATCAAGATGGCGGAAAAAGACCAGGCCGCAACGGCATTCATTACTCCATATGGGCCATTCTGCTTCAACACAATGCCCTTCGGACTCAAAAACGCCGGCGCAACATATGAGTGCATGATTCAGACATGTCTGGCTACCCAGATAGGCAAAACAGTAGAGGCATACGTAGACGATGTGGTCGTCAAAACCAAACACGTCGAAACCCTAGTAGACGACTTGAGGGTGACATTTGACAACCTCCGAGCATATGACATTAAACTCAACCCGGAAAAATGTGTCTTCGGAGTACCAGCCGGAAAGCTTTTGGGCTTCATTGTATCCGGTAGAGGAATTGAAGCAAACCCAGCCAAGATCCGAGCTCTTCCACAAAAGACCTCAAGCAAATACAAAAACTAACAGGGTGTATAGCGGCCCTAAGCCGCTTCATCTCCCGTCTAGGAGAAAAGGCTCTGCCCCTCTATCGCCTCCTCCGGCGCACCGAACACTTCGAATGGACGGATGCCGCCACAGCCGGACTCGAAGAAATCAAGGCCATACTGGCAACAAATCCGGTCCTGGCCGCGCCCAACCTGGGCGAACCTATGTTATTATATATCGCAGCAACACATTAGGTTGTCAGTGCGGTACTCGTCGTCGAACGAGAAACAGAAGGGCACAGATTCCCTCTTCAAAAACCAGTGTACTACGTATCCACTGTCTTAACTCCATGCAAGTCCCGGTACCCACATTATCAAAAGATAGCGTATGCGGTGTTCATGGCATCCCGGAAGCTGCGACACTACTTTCAAGAGTGTTCCATAACGGTGGCCTCCGAAGTACCTCTCAACGATATTATAAACAATCGCGACGCAACGGGCAGGATTGCAAAATGGGCCATTGAGCTCTTACCATTTGACATAACCTACAAACCACGGCGAGCTATAAAATCGCAAGTTCTGGCTGACTTCGTCGCCGAATGGACCGAAGCCGAACTCCCTAAAGAGTACGGCGCGTACTCCAATTGGATCATGCATTTCGACGGATCCAAAATGTTGGCTGGCTTGGGGGCTGGCGTCGTCTTGACGTCCCCAACTGGAGACACAGTCCAATATGTACTTCAAATAATGTACATGGACTCCAACAACGCAGCCGAATACGAGGCCCTCCTGCACGGCCTCCGGATGGCAATCTCCATGGGCATTCAACGCCTAGAGGTGCGCGGGGATTCAAACCTCGCAATATCCCAAGTAAATGGAGACTTTGACGCCAAAGATCCGAAAATGGCAGCTTACCGCAACGCCGTCCTAAAAATGTCAGCTCGGTTCGAAGGACTCGAATTCCACCATGTAGCCCGGGATAATAACCAGGCAGCAGACGTGTTAGCACGCATCGGCGCAAAACGCGACGCCGTCCCTCCAAACATCTTCCTGGAACGGCTCTTTAAGCCATCCGTATTATGGGAAGAGGAGTCCGGAAATAACAATCCGGAGCCAGCTGCAGCACCTAACTCAGACAATTCTGACACAATCGGCGGCTCAGCAAATGAAATAACACCTTCAGCCCATGAAATAATGGCAGTAATTGCCCCGTGGACGGAACCATTCCTAGCCTACTTAATTAGGCAGGAACTTCCCAAAGACCAAAATGAGGCCCGCTGCATAGTTCGGCGATCTAAAGCCTACAAGGTCCATGAGGGAGAACTTTATAAGAAAAGCACAACCGGAGTCCTTCAAAGGTGTATCTCCGAAGAGGAAGGGCGTAATCTCCTGGCTGAAATTCACGCCGGACTCGGCGGGCACCACGCTGCAGCCCGGGCCCTTGTAGACAAGGCCTTCCGTACAGGATTTTATTGGCCGACAGCCCGGGCAGATGCTTAGGACTTAGTCCAACGATGCGTCGGTTGCCAGCTCTTCGCTAATCAGAGCCACATGCCACCCACCGCCCTCAAAACTATACCCATCACCTGGCCGTTCGCGGTCTGGGGGCCTGACATGGTTGGACCCCTTAAAGGGGGAACCCACAAGCACAAATACTTATTGGTCATGGTGGACAAATTCACCAAATGGATTGAAGCCAAGCCAGTTAAAACGGCAGAATCCGGACCTGTGATAGATTTTATATCCGGGGTAGTACACCGTTTTGGCGTCCCCCACAACATCATCACTGATAACGGCACGAATTTCACGGCCGATGAGGTTAAACTTTGGTGCAAAAATATGGGCATCAAGCTCGACTACGCTTCAGTCTATCACCCCCAAACTAACGGCCAAGTCGAGCGAGCAAATGGTCTAATCATGAGCGGCATCAAACCTAGATTAGTGCGGTCCCTCAAGGAATCTAACACGCACTGGGTAGAGGAGCTCGACTCCGTACTCTGGGGGTTGCGGACCACGCCAAACCGAACTACCGGATTCACACCATTTTTTATGGTGTACGGCGCAGAGGCAGTTCTGCCCTGCGATATAATTCATGACTCACCTCGCGTGCGCATGTACGAAGAAAGAGAAGCCAAGCTGGATCGGCAGGACGGTTTGGACGCCTTAGAGGAGGAGCGGGACGTGGCAAAAGCTCGTTCCGCATTTTATCAACAGCAGGCTCGAAGATATCAAAGTAGAGAAGTACGGGCCAAATCTTACAATGTTGGCGAACTTGTTCTACGCCTGCCGGACAAGAAAAGGACAAACTTAAGCCCAAGTGGGAAGGTCCCTTCATCATCGACCAAGTCCTAACCGGCGGAGCATACCGTCTATGCAACGCATCTGACAACCGACTCGAGCCGAACCCATGGAACGTAGCCCGTCTCCGAAGATTCTACGCCTAACGCCGGACTCAGAGTTCGTCTCACTCCTCCGTCCACCTTTTTACATTTTCACTGTCTCTTGTCCCCCTCCTTCTTCCCACTTTTTTTTTCTGAATACCTTGGATAGGCTGATTTGCGCATTGTTCGCACACAGTTGATGTGCTCCTAGCACTCATTATACATGGGGGCTTCTTTAACAGAAGCTTAATTATACGGGCTTCATGCCCAACACATGTGTCATACTTCCGCATGTACCTTTTTTCACCATTATATGCATCGATATGACTTAAGTTTTGGCCAAGCTGGGTTGCCTGGCTCCTGTGCTTACCCCTACGTTCCCGATTGTTCGGCTAGGAGGTAAAGGGAGCACCTCTGCGATTGTTACTGCCGGGTCAGCCGGATGTGTACCTCAGACTGGGTGAAGCCGAAAGCTAGCGTTCTTAAGAGAATATTCGGTCGGTGACTTGAAAGATGATTTATTACTTATTTATTTGCCCCCAGATGCTTTCTCTGCTATTTTCGCAGTCCGGACATGCACTTTAGGGCATGCCTCCCAGGGAAAGGAACCCTTAACGGAACTATTCTCCCTGGAAGATGTTTCTTACTAACCATGTAATATAACATAGCTAGTTGGGCACTTGTCTGATAAAGCAATTATGACCCCGACGCCTTGTCTCCATGCATGCCCCGGTTCTTCTATAACCGTAAGGGTATTCGGACACACTCCGGACTGTTGGGTCCCGAGGTTGAAGCGAAAAGGTCCGCAAAGACAAACGATCTACAATCCGGCTAGAAGGCATTTTACATGTCATTTCAAATTACATCGTCAAACTGACTGATTGTACTCCTCTTCAATCCCATCTAACAGGCTGTCTAATTTACAGTCCTGTTGGGAATATTTCGCGGCCAGTTCTACTTGGCCGTACATCAAGCTCACAGGGATCTCCTTCCCATCAGGCCCCGCAGGTCCGACCTCGGCCATGTGGTTTGGGTCAGCCTTCGGGTACCGCGTCTTCACCATGGCCCAGGCCTCCCTGGCGCCCTGACGGCAGGCCGATATCTTCCACAGACGGAGGCGTCGCCGTGCTCCCTGAAGCTTCTCAGCAAGCCCTCCAAGGCCCTCGGGTAGGGAGACGGATGGCCATAAAGCCTGAACGACGCCACTCATCGCCTGCCGAACACGTTCGAGCAGTTGCACCAGCTCGGGAAGTTGGTCACCCGTTGAACCAGGCATTTCCTCCGCAGGGCGACCTGTGAGCACACCTAAAGACACATTTCTGTCAATCGACTTCCTCGCCGAATTCTTCTTTTCAAAGGAATTTGCTCAAGCACTTACTATAAATGCCGCGACGAAGCCGCTGATTCTCCTTCACGGAGCCAGACAGCTGGGCCCGAACACCTTTCAGCTCTTCTCCTAGCTGGGTGTGGGCATCTTGGAGCTTGTTTCTCTCCTGCTGCACCTTCATAAGCACCCTCTCGCCGGCCTTTAGCTGACGCAGTAGCTGTTGCTTGTCCGGATCTAGTCCGGCGCCCTCTGCAATATTATTGTCAGATTTACGCACACGCCACACTTTGTTAACTACTTATCTTTTCGAAGTACGTATTACCAGCGGGGGTCTCTGTGGCTCCCCCTGTGGTGGCTAGTGCGGCCTCAAGTTGGGCCTTGCACTCTTGGAGCTCCTTGGACAGGTGGGTATTCTTCTCCGTAAGATCCTGCATAATAAATGATCCTTAAATCAGTTATTTTAACTATTTTAAGTCTCGGGAGCTACTAGCATATATAACTATTAAAATTACTTACCCGTATGTCCTTCACATACTGCTCCGTGGCTCTGGTTAAACCATCTTGAGCAGCACGGAGGTGCGCGTTTCCCGCATCAAAGGCATTCAACGCCTCCGGGGAGAAACACGCGTCACGAAGAACTGTCCGGCGACGCCTGTGATTCATGGCGCTCTCCACCTCAGACCGGGTGGCGGACAGCCTGTCGGCATCCTCCGTCGGAGGAGCATCCGGCTCTTGCCTTGTGTTCGCCTCCACTTCCGGACCACGCGATGGAGCATGGCTGGCGGAGGCTTGATTGGCAACCTCTCCGGATACTGTCCGACGAGCGCTCTTTCTCCTGGAAAAAGTTATGAGCATTAATATAGGGATCCTTCCCTTAAAAACAACGGTGCGCCGTACCGTTGCGGCGATGTTTCGATTCGCGTCGCACTCCTCTTCCGCCTGGCCGAACTAACCCTTGCTGGTCAGCCGCCGCAGGTTCGGCTTCCCGCCTTAAAGGCACCTCCTGCGATGCACCATCAGTATAGGATGGTCAGAATTGAGCACGGATCAAATGATGGTGTCAAGACCTCGGTCGTAGTCACCTGGGAGGCCGGGAACAAACCGGGGTAGTCAGCCGTAATGGCGACTAGAGCATTGTCCATGCTAAGTTGGTGGAACACCCCGTCAATCAGCTCCACCTTTATGTCCGGATCCTCTTCGGAGGTCGGATCAAGGGATCGTTCCGGATCCTCGGGCTGTGGAGTTAGGCTTCGTATGCCCTCCACGTCCCGGCGCAGCTCCTGCGTCGAAATCACAAAGTAAAATACTTGACTTTGGAAGTATGGATCGGGTAGATAAACGTCCGCTTACCCAGCTCCGAGGGTTGTTCATAGAGAATCCGTTCAATGGATTCATGCGGAGAAAGTCCTCCTCCTCCCCCTTGTACATGCCGGACAGGATCTTTGCCAGATCGGCTGCCGAGCTCGGCCCTTTGCGGCCATGACGTGTGGCGTCGTCTTCCCCGTTGAAATCCCACATAGGGTGGCCCCTATATTGGAGTGGCTGCACCCCTCGCATAATGCACGTGGCCATGATTCCAATCATGGTCAATCCGGAGTGGGCCAGTAACCTAATCCGGCCCATCAGATAATGGACGCTCCCATCCTCCTCCCGTTGAGGGCTCCGCGGGCGCCAACTCAGGCGTTTCTTCAAGAGAGCATTGCTGAACTCCGGGAGGCCGATCCGAACTGGATCCGGCAGAGGGGCATCCTCCATGTAGAACCATTCCGAAGGCCAGTCTTCAGACGCCTTCTTCGGGGTGCCGGATAGATATCCGGTCCCAGCGATGCGCCATATTTCGGCTCCGCCCACTTGATATATCGACCCCTCATAGGAACGGGGTACGAGGCAAAACAATCTCTTCCATAGCGCAAAATGGGGCTCGATGCCCAGGAACAGCTCGCAAAGAGCTACAAAGCCCGCGATGTGCAAAATGGAGGCAGGTGTGAGGTGGTGAAGCTGGAGTCCGTAGAACTCCAGGAGCCCCCGGAGAAACGGGTGTATGGGAAATCCGAGTCCCCTTATTAGATAAGGGACGAAGCATACCCGCTCTCCTTTGGAAGGGTTGGGGACGCTCTCCGCCTGCTTTCCACCCTTGAAGGTGGCCAGTCCGGCTCGAACCGGAACCATGAAAGCTGGGGGAAGATATCCCTCGGTTTGGAGCGCCACTAACTCACTGTGTGGAACGGAGCATCTCCCCCAATCTCCTGGCTTAGGGCTGGAAGCGCGAGAGGAGGAGCCGCGTCGACTATCCATGATGGAATGGGTTTTTGTCAGAGGCGCTTCGATGAGGACTTGCGGATGGAGGATGGTGTGAGCTGGATCTAGATCCTCGCCTCTCTTATAGGCGGCTCATTCGCATGGCTAGGGGGTAAAATGTAAAAATACCCTAGCTTTTCGCATTCATACGACACGTGGAAGAAGGCCATTATTGGGCGTAGAAGCCAAGGAGCGCAACATTTATAAGGAAGCCGGACACTATTCGACAGGAACATGAAGTTCGGAGGAAGAACCCGCCTTGCAATGCCGAAGACAACATGCGCGCCGGACTCGTCGTCGCTGAAGCCCGGTTCGGGGGCTACTGAGGGAGTTCCGGACTAGGGGGTGTCCGGATAACCGAACTATCATCATCGGCCAGACTCCAAGACGATGAAGATACAAGATTGAAGACTTCGTCCCGTGTCCGGATGGGACTTTCCTTGGTGTGGAAGTCAAGCTTGGCGATACGGATATGTAGATTTCCTACCATTGTAACCGACTCTGTATAACCCTAGCCCTCTCCGGTGTCTATATAAACCAGATGGCTTTAGTCCTTAGGACGAACAACAATCATACCATAGGCTAGCTTCTAGGGTTTAGCCTCCTTGATCTCGTGGTAGATCCACTCTTGTAACACACATCATCAATATTAATCAAGCAGGACGTAGGGTTTTACCTCCATCAAGAGGGCACGAACCTGGGTAAAACATCGTGTCCCTTGTCTCCTGTTACCATCCGCCTAGACGCACAGTTCGGGACCCCCTACCCGAGATCCGCCTGTTTTGACACCGACACTTACCTATCAAAAAAAAGGTAATTTCACCACTTAATTTTGATGAATCTATGGTGGAAATGAGGTGAGGAGGAGGAGGCAGCCGAAAGCTTGGAGAAGGAGGTGGAGGGAATGAAGTGGGGAAAATGAGTGAGTAGGTATGTGGCTGTCCAAAATATCTTGTTGGGGTCCCAGGTTACTAATGGTGCACCACCAGCAAATGCGCCATTAGTAACCCTGGTTACTAATGGCGCACCTGCAGGTGGTGCTCCATTAGTATTTTTGCAGAAAAGTAAAAAAAAATACTAATGGCGCACTATGGAAAAGTGCGCCATTAGTAGTTTAAACTAGTAATGGCGCACTGTGACATGGTGCACCATTAGTAGTTTTGCAAAAAAGTAAAAAAAAATATACTAATGGCGTACTGTCTGCCCGGTGCGCCATTACTAGTTAGAACTAGTAATGGCGCACTTCGTCCTGATGCGCCATTAGTATGTATGGAAAAATGGGGAAAAAATTAATACTAGTGGCGCACCGAGTGTATGGTGCGCCATTAGTGTCTTCCACACTAATGGCGCATCGACAATAGGTGCACCATTAGTATATAGTAGTGGCGCACTACTTACCTGGTGCGCCATTATTATCAATCCTATCTATAGCCCTTTTCGTAGTAGTGTAAATGATAAAAAAGAAATTTTTGATGTGGAATGCTACCTAGCATAATTCATAATGTAATTTTTTTATTGTGGCATGAATGTTCAGATCCAAATGATTCAAAATAAAATCTTATAAAACATAAAAATAATAATGCTTCAAAGCATACTAACAAATAATCATGTCCTATCAAAATAGCATAGCCAAAGAAAGCTTATCCCTACAAAATCATATAGTTAGGCCATGCTTCATTTTCATTACACAAAATACTCCCATCATGCATAACCCCGATGACGAGCCGAGCAATTGTTTCATACTTTTTAACGCGCTTCAGATTTTTTAACTCTTACGCAATACATGAGCGCAAGCCATGGACATAGCACTATGGTGGTATATGGTGGTCGTGAGGACAAAAAGGAAGAAGATAGTCTCACATCAACTAGGCGTATTAACGGACTATATGGAGATGTCCATTAATAGATATCAATGTGAGTGAGTAGGGATTGCCATGCAACGGATGCACTAGAGCTATAAATATATGAAAGCTCAACAAAAGAAACTAAGTGGGTGTGCATCCAACTTGCTTGCTCACGAAGACCTAGGGCACTTTGAGGAAGCCCATCATTGGAATATAGAAGCCAAGTTCTATAATGAAAAGTTCCCACTAGTATATGAAAGTGACAACATATGAGACTCTCTATCATGAAGATCATGGTGCTATTTTGAAGCACAAGTGTGGAAAAAGAGATAGTAGTAATTGTCCCTTCTCTCTTTTTCTCTCTTTTTATTTCTCTTTTTTTCCTTCTTTTTTTCTTTTTTCTTTTTTTTCTTTTTTCCTTTTTTTTCTTTTTGGTGGGCTTCTTTGGCCTCTTTTATTTTTATAAAGTCCGAAGCCTCATCCCGACTTGTGGGGGAATCATAGTCTTCATCATCCTTTCCTCACTAGGACAATGCTCTAATAATGAAGATCATCACACTTTTATGGATTTACAACTCAAGAATTACAACTCAACGCTAGAACAAGATATGACTCTATATGAATGCCTCCGGCGGTGTACCGGGATATGCAATGAATCAAGAGCGACATGTAAGAAGATTATGAAGGTGGCTTTGCCACAAATACGATGTCAACTACATGATCATGCAAAGAGCGATATGGCAATGATGAAACGTGTCATAATAAACTAAACGGTGGAAAGTTGCATGGCAATATATCTCGGAATGGCTATGGAAATGCCATAATAGGTAGGTATGGTGGCTGTTTTGAGGAAGGTAAATAAAGGGTTCATACTACCGGCGAAAGTTGTGCGGTAATAATAAAGGCTAGCAAAGTAAAAGGATAAGTGTGCATATGTCCATGGACTCGCATTAGTCAAAAAAGAACTCATATACTTATTGCAAAAGTCTACTTCGACCTCGAAGCAAAGTACTACTACGCATGCCCCAAGAGGGATAGATTGGTAGGAAAAGACCGTCGCTTGTCCCCGACTGCCACTCATAAGGAAGACACTCAAAAGAGCACCTCATGCAACAAATTTGTCACACAACTTTTACCATACGTGCATGCTACGGAACTTGCCAACTTCAACAAAAGTATTTCTCAATTTCATAATTATCCACTAGCATGACCCTAATATTACTGCCTTTATATCTCAAAACAATTATCAAGCAACAAATTGATCATAGCATCCAATTCAATTTATATGATAGTTTTTATTATACCCAACTTGGATGCTCATCATTCTAGGACCAAATTTGTAACCAAAGCAAATACCATGCTGTTCTAAAAGACTCTCAAAATAATATAAGTGAAGCATGAGAGACTAGCAATTTCTATAAAATTAAGCCACCACCATGCTCTAAAAGATATAAGTGAAGTACTAGAGCAAAAACTATCAAGCTCAAAAGATATAAGTGAAGCACATATAGTATTCTAGCAAATTCTAATAAAATAGGCTTCGCCAAAAAGGTGTGTACAGCAAGGATGATTGTGGTAAACTTAAAAGCAAAGACTAACATAATACACGACGCTCCAAGCAAAATACATATCATGTGGCGAATAAAAATATAGTTCCAAGTAAAGTTACCAATGAACGAAGACGAAAGAGGGGATGCCTTCCCGGGGCATCCCCAAGCTTAGGCTTTTGGCTATCCTTGAATATCTTGGGGTGCCTTGGGCATCCCCAAGCTTAGGCTCTTGCCACTCCTTATTCCATAATCCATAAAAGCTTTACCCAAAACTTGAAAACTTCACAACACAAAACTCAACAGGAAATCTTATAAGCTCCGTTAGTGAAAGAAAACAAAACCACCACATAAGGTACTGCAATGAACTCATTCTTTATTTATTTTGGTGTTAAACCTACTGTATTCCAACTTCCTTATGGTTTATAAACTAATTTACTAGCCATAGATGTATTGAAATAAGCAAACAACACACGAAAAACAGAATCTGTCAAAAACAGAACAGTCTGAAGAAATCTGTAACTAACGCAAACTTCTGGAACTCTAAAAATCCTACCAAAATAGTAAGTACTGGAAAAATTGTTTATTGATCAGCAGAAAAAAGAATCAATGCAAAAGCACGTTTCTGTGATTTATTGATTGTTTTCTCATGAGCGCAAAGTTTCCGTTTTTCAGCAGAATCAAATCAACTATCATCGTAGGTTATCCTACAGGTTCTACTTGGCACAAACACTAATTAAAAGATAAAACAAATCTAAACAGAGAGTAGATGCAAGATTTATTCCTAAACAGGAGCAAAAACAAAAAACATAAAGAAAAATTGGGTTGCCTCCCAACTAGCGCTATCGTTTAACGCCCCTAGCTAGGCATAAAAAGTGAAGATATATCTAACGAGTGTCATCTTTGGTACTAAATTCATAAGTAGCACGCATGATAGATTCATAAGGTAATTTTACTTTCTTTCTTGGAAAGTGCTCCATGCCTTTCTTTAAGGGAAATTGGAATCTAATGTTCCCTTCCTTCATATCAATAATCGCACCAATCGTTCTAAGGAAAGATCTACCAAGAATAATAGGGCAAGAAAGATTGCAATCTATATCAAGAACGATAAAATCTACAGGCACCAAATTTCTGTTTGCAACAATAAAGAACATCATTGATCCTTCCCATAGGCTTTTTAATGGTGGAATCCGCAAGGTGCAAATTTAAAGAGCAATCTTCAAGATCATGGAAACCTAGAATATCACATAAAGTTTTCGGAATCGTGGAAACACTAGCACCCAAATCACACAAAGCAAAACACTCATAATCTTTAATTCTAATCTTTATAGTAGGTTCCCACTCATCATTAAGTTTTCTAGGTATATAAACTTCCAAATTAAGTTTTTCATCATAAGATTGCATCAAGGCATCAACAATATGTTTGCTAAAAGCTTTGTTTTGACTATAAGCATGAGGAAAATTAACAACGGATTGCAACAAGGAAATACAACCTTTTAAAGAGCAATTATCATAGTCAAATTCCTTGAAATCCGAGATAGTGGGTTCAACATTATTAGAAGTTGAGGATTCTCCAATCTCACTTTTACCAAATTTAGCATTAAGATCTAAAGACTCCGAATTCTTGGGACGCCTTCTAGGCAAGGTTAATTCATCATCAGTCCCATAATCATCAAAATTCATATTGCAAAATATAGATCTAATCGGAGACGCATTAATAACTTTAAGATCCTCATCATTATTTTCACGGAAACTAGAAGAACACGCTTTTATAAAGCTATCTTTCTTAGCACGCAATCTAGCGGTTCTTTCCTTGCACTCGTCAATGGAAATTCTCATTACTTTGAGAGACTCATTGATATCCTGCTTAGGAGGGGAAGATCTAATTTTAAGAGAATCAACGTCAAGCAAAAGTCTATCAACGTTCCTAGCCAAAACATCAACTTTGAGCAATTTTTCTTCAAGCAAAGCATTAAAATTCTTTTGAGAAATCGTGAATTCTTTCACACTATTCTCAAAATCAGAGGGCATCTTATTAAAATTACCATAAGAATTATTGTAGGAATTTCCATAATTATTAGAGGAATTACTAGGCAACGGTCTAGCATTAAAATTTCCTCTATAAGCATTGTTTCCAAAACTATTCCTACCAACAAAATTCACATCCATAGATTCATTATTATTCTCAATCAAAGAAGACAAAGGCACATCATTGGGATCAAGAGGAGTATTTTTAGTAGCAAACATCTTCATAAGTTCATCCATCTTTTCACTCAAAACATTGATTTCTTCTATAGCATGCACTTTTTTACTAGAAGATCTTTCGGTGTGCCATTGAGAATAATTAGCCATAATATTATCAAGAAGTTTTGTAGCATCTCCTAATGCGATTTCCATAAAGGTGCCTCCCGCGGTCGAATCTAAAAGATTTCTAGAAGCAAAGTTCAAACCGGCATAAAATTTTTGTATGATCATCCATAAATTCAAACCATGAGTAGGGCAATTGCGAAGCATCAATTTCATTCTTTCCCAAGATTGGGCAACATGCTCATGATTAAGTTGTCTAAAATTCATAATATCGTTCCTAAGAGTGATGATCTTAGCGGGAGGAAAATACTTAGAGATAAAAGCATCTTTGCACTTGTTCCAAGAATCAATACTATTTTTAGGCAAAGACGAAAACCAAACTTTAGCATGATCTCTAAGTGAAAACGGAAATAACTTCAATTTGACAATATTGTTATCCGTATCTTTCTTCTTTTGCATATCACACAAATCAAAAAAATTGTTTAGATGAGTAGCGGCATCTTCACTAGGAAGGCCGGCGAATTGATCTTTCATAACAAGATTCAGCAAAGCAGCATTGATTTCACAAGACTCAACATCATTAAGAGGAGCAATCGGAGTACTAAGGAAATCATTATTATTGGTATTCGAGAAATCACACAGGTAATCCAACACACAAGCAAACAGAAAAAACGGCAAGCAAAAAGAGAGGAGGAGATTGGGAAAGAGAGGGCGAATAAAACGACAAGGGTGAAGTGGGGGAGAGGAAAACGAGAGGCAAATGGCAAATAATGTAAATGCGAGGGAGATGGGTTTGTGATGGGTACTTGGTATGTTTTGACTTGAGCGAAGACCTCCCCGGCAACGGCGCCAGAAATCCTTCTTGCTACGTCTTGAGCTAGCGTTGGTTTTCCCCGAAGAGGAGAGGGTGATGCAGCAAGTGTAGCGTAAGTATTTCCCTCAGTTTTGAGAACCAAGGTATCAATCCAGTAGGAGGCTCCTCAAAAGTCCCACGCACCTACACAAACAAACTGAGAACCCGCAACCGACGCAATAAAGGGGTTGTCAATCCCTTCACAGCCACTTGCGAAAGTGAGATCTGATAGAGATAGTATGATAAGATAAATATATTTTTGGTATTTTATAATATAGATGCAAAAAGTAAAGATGCAAATAAAAGTAGATTGAAAGCAAATATGATAAGAGATAGACCCGGGGGCCATAGGTTTCACTAGAGGCTTCTCTCAAGATAGCATAAGTATTACGGCGGGTGAACAAATTACTATCGAGCAATTGATAGAAAAGCGAATAATTATGAGATTATCTAGGCATGATCATGTATATAGGCATCACGTCCATAACAAGTAGACCGACTCCTGCCTGCATCTACTACTATTACTCCACACATCGACCGACTCCTGCCTGCATCTAGAGTATTAAGTTCATAAGAACAGAGTAACGCATTAAGCAAGATGACATGATGTAGAGGGATAAACTCATGCAATATGATATAAACCCCATCTTGTTATCCTCGATGGCAACAATACAATACGTGTCTTGCAACCCTTTCTGTCAGTGGGTAAGAACACCGCAAGATGGAACCCAAAGCTAAGCACTTCTCCCATGGCAAGAAAGACCAGTCTAGTAGGCCAAACCAAACTGATAATTCGAAGAGACTTGCAAAGATAACTCAATCATGCATAAAAGAATTCAGAGGAGATTCAAATATTATTCATAGATAAACTTGATCATAAACCCACAATTCATCGGATCTCGACAAACACACCGCGAAAGAGATTACATCGAATAGATCTCCACAAGAGAGGGGGAGAACATTGTATTGAGATCCAAAAAGAGAGAAGAAGCCATCTAGCTAATAACTATGGACCCGTAGGTCTGTGGTAAACTACTCACAACTCATCGGAGGGGCAAGGATGTTGATGTAGAAGCCCTCCGTGGTCGATTCCCCCTCCGGCAGAGTGCCGGCGAATGCTCCAAGATGGGATCTCGCGGATACAGAAGGTTACGGCGGTGGAAATTGTGTTTTGTGGTGCTCCTGGATGTTTTCGACGTACGTAGGTATATATAGGAGGAAGAAGTACGTCGGTGGCCGCCCGAGGGGCCCACGATACAAGGGGCGCGCCCTACAGGGGGGGCGGCCTCCTATCTCGTGGCTTCCTCGGCAGCTTCTTGACTTGCACTCCAAGCTCTCCGGATCACGTTCGTTCCAAAAATCACGCTCCCGAAGGTTTCATTCCGTTTGGACTCCGTTTGATATTCCTTTTCTTCGAAATACTGAAATAGGCAAAAAAAACAACAATATGGGCTGGGCCTTAGGTTAGTAGGTTAGTCCCAAAAATGGTATAAATGTGTAAAATAAAGCCCATAAACATCAAAAGGGGTAATATAATAGCATGGAACAATAAAAAATTATAGATACGTTGAAGACGTATCAAACGTCTACTAGTGTGAGGGAGTATTTGGTACTACTAGTAGTAAGTGTTGAGTTTCCAATCAAAGCTTTTATTATATGCCTAAAATACAGTCTGCTTAGCCGCTGACAGTGGCATTTATGCAGAGCAAGCATTTGTGTTTCTGTTACTTGTAAAGTGGTGATCAACTTGGGAGTTTGCAAGATATATTCAACATCTGTGGTGGAGCTGTTTTTTGCTACTTGTAAATGCCATATATGTGGTAGATAGGAGGTATCAGATATATTCGACACTTATCTGACACCAATTCCTGAACTAAATTTTACACTACTTAAATATGAAATATGTGGACCAACTGATTTACTGAATGTTGTAGATGGATGGTCCAGGAGAAAATGTGATTATTCTCTAAAAGGTGCGGTGATTTCTTCTTTTTCTAAGAGATGGACCAAATGTGGTGGTTGGGACCTTGCATGATTCTCAAGGCTCTGTTAATTGATGTGCTTCAGCAACAAGCGTGATATGCCATCGTAAGTTTTATTGAGAGAATCCTGTTTTGACTTTTGCAAGGTACTCCCTCTATAAAGATATATGCCATCGTAAGTTTTATTGAGAGAAGTCTATGCCGCTCGACAAAGCGTCGGGGCTGGATGAATTCACGGGCCGGTTTTATGCTGCGTGCTGGAGCATTATTCGTCAGGATTTCATGCGGGCTTTGGGAGCGTTTTACCAGGCGGACATGAGAGGTTTGGCAGTGCTCAACAAGGCAATTGTGACCCTGCTGCCAAAGAAGGAAGGAGCCGTGGATATCAAGGACTTTAGGCCAGTTAGTTTGGTGCACAGGGTGATCAAAATCTTCGACAAAGACTTGGCTTCACGTCTCGCCGCCGAGCTACCACTCCTTGTGGGAAATCACCAAAGTGCTTTCGTCAAGGGACGATCAATTCAAGACAATTTCATGCTGGTTCAATGCACTGCGCGGCGTCTCCATGCCCTTCGAGAGCCGGCAGTTATGCTCAAACTAGATATCTCAAAGGCTTTCGACTCGATGCAATGGCCATTCTTATTGGAAGTGCTTACTGCCATGGGCTTTGGCGCTCGTTGGGTGGACTGGATCTGTGGGCTGCTTGTGTCTTCATCCACTAGAATCATGGTAAATGGGATGGCAGGAAGACCAATCTCAAATCAGATGGGCTGAGGCAGGGCGATCCAATATCTCCTATGCTCTTTATCATGATCATGGAGCGGTTGCATCACATGTTTGAGCTTGCGGCTTCGAGGGGCATGCTTGCTCCCCTAGCGCGATCCGGGATGAAGCATCGGCTCTCAATGTTCGCCGATGACGTGGTTTTCTTCACCAAACCAAACAAGCTTGATCTTCGCACTTGTGCGCTGCTGCTTCAAACTTTCGGAGAAGCCTCGGGGCTCAAGTTAAACCTCGGAAAAACAGCAGCATTCCTGATTGGACGCACGACTGAAACGATGGAAATGGTGGAACGGACCTTTGACTGCCCTAGAGGATCCTTCCCTTGCAAGTATTTGGGGCTGCCCCTCACCCTCAGAAAGCAGTCCGCAGTGCAACTTTCTTATCTTGTGGATCAATTAGCGGATGCGCTGCCCAAGTGGAAGGCATCTAAGGTGCCCAAGAGTGGAAGATTATTGCTGATTCAATTGGTCCTATGTGCAATGCCGCTGCACGATGCTTGCTCTTGATCTGCCAAAGAAAACAATCGTTGCGTTGAACAAAATCTGCCGTGGTTTTCTGTGGGCTGCGGGCGCATCTGCGCATGGTGGAAGTTGCGTTGTAGCTTGGGA
Organism: Triticum aestivum; assembly: GCF_018294505.1. Classification (NCBI taxonomy): domain Eukaryota; kingdom Viridiplantae; phylum Streptophyta; class Magnoliopsida; order Poales; family Poaceae; genus Triticum; species Triticum aestivum. The sequence goes on from NC_057810.1 coordinate 19,258,000, forward strand.
AAGAGTTTGCTCGCCAAAGTGGGCGGGAGGACTTGGCATCCCGAATCTGCAGTGGCTGAATGTTGCCCTGCAAGCACGCTGGCCGTGGTTGCAGCAGTTCGACAAGGAACGCCCTCGGCAGAATTCCAAATATAAGTTCCGAATGTTGCACATCAGTTAGCTCTCTCTGCGATGAGGCCAGTTGTGGGCAGTGGCCAGAGCATAAGATTTTGGGAAGATCGATGGCTTGATGGGTTCCGTGTCGCTGATATTGCCCCCAACATCTATGCCCGCGTGCGGCCCCGAACGAGGAAAACCTGTTCGGTTGCCACAACACTTCATGAGAATGCCTGGGCGAGGGACGTGAACCCGGAGCTAAGCCTTGCGGCATTGGATGAATACCTCGCATTATGGACGAGGGTTGCCGGCATAGCACTGGATCAGACAAGGCAGGATGATATGGTTTGGTCCTGGGAGACGAACGACATATACTCAGCGCGATCAGCTTACGCGGCAAAGTTTTGGGGGAAGGGAGGTGGATCAAACAGCTAAATTTACATGGAAAGCTAGGGCGCCGCTGCGTTGCCGTTTCTTTGTGTGGCTTGCTACGCAGAATAGATGCTGGACCTCTGATCGTCTGGCGAGGAGAGACCTTGACCACCAAGATAGTTGCCCGCTGTGCAACTAGGAGGAGGAGAGCATCGATCACCTTTTCATCCGGTGCGTTTTTGCCAGACAGATTTGGGCTGCGATCTTCCAAGACATGGACAAACCCGGCTGGATGCCCACGATGAGCGACACACTCGCTGCTTGGTGCGCGGCACAGAACTCAAATGAGACCCATAAGAGAGTGCTCAATGCTTTTCGTGTCTTAGCCATGTGGGAGATTTGGAAGCATCGCAATGCAATTGTTTTTTAGGGTGCTTCTCCATCTATACCACATGTGCTTCTCCATCTGTATGTTCTTTCAGCATTGCTAAACCCGTTTGCTAGCTATGTAGTATAAAAATATATAGTCCCTCCATTTTAAAATAAGTGTGGCTGATTTAGTACAAAGTCGGGGAGTATAATAATGCAGCAAATCTGGATGTTGTTTAAAATTACAGATCATGTCAAAGCAGTACAAATGTTACACAATGCATTCTAAGTAGTAGTACGTTTTAGAGGGGCATTCTCTCCCTCTCTCTAAAAAAAGAAAAAAGAAAAGAAGAGACCAGACACCAGAGCAGACCACGCAAATCCTCTCGCACTCGCACCAGGCCGGCTTTCCTCATCCCTCGCCGGCCGCCGCTGCCAAATCTCGCTGGCCTCTCCGCCGCCGCGCCATGCTCCGCCTACGGTGCTCCATCCTCACCCACCTCCTCTCATCTCGTCCACCCACCTCCCCCGTATCCCCTCTCCACCGCCTCCTCTCTGCGGCCGTCTCCCCCAACCCTGCCTCCGCCTTCGCCGTCGACGACTACCTCGTCCGTACCTGCGGCCTCACCCGAGCACAGGCCCTCAAGGCCTCCGCCAAGCTCTCCCACCTCAAGTCCCCTTCCAAGCCCGACGCCGTCCTCGCCTTCCTCGCCGGCCTCGGCCTCTCCGCCGCCGATGTCGCTGCCGTGGTTGCCAAGGACCCGCAGCTCCTCTGCGCCAAAGTGGAGGAAACCCTGGTCCCCAATGTCGCGGAGCTCACCGGCCTGGATCTCTCGCCTTCTGAGATCGCACGCCTCCTCTCGCTTGGCCCCGACAGATTCCGTTGTAGATCCATCGTCTCCAAGCTGCAGTACTGCTTGCCCCTCTTCGGCTCCTCCGAGAACCTCTTTCGAGCCCTCAAGAGTGGCTCCGTTCTCTCCTCCGACCACGAGCGGGTGGTCAAGCCCAATGTCGCCTTCCTGCGGGAGTGCGGGCTAGGTGCTTGTGATATTGTCAAGCTCTACGTACTTACACCATCGCCGCTCAACATCAGCACGGAACGCCTCCGGACAGCAGTGGCATGTGTTGAAGGTCTTGGTGTATCCCGTGGATCTCCGATGTTCAGACATGCACTACAAGCTGTTGCATTCCTCAACGAGGAGAAAATCACCACCAAGGTAGAGCACTTGAAGGAAACATTCAGGTGGTCGGATGCCGAGGTGGGCATTGCTGTTTCTAAGGCTCCATCGCTGCTGACGAAGAATAAGGAATCGCTGCAGCGCAGGTCCGAGTTCCTCATCTCTGAGCTGGGGTTGGAACCGGCATACGTTGCTTATCGTCCGGCAATGCTCACTTACAGCTTGGAGGGCCGGATCAGACCCCGGTACTATGTCGTAAAGTTTCTCAAGGAAAATGGATTGCTCAAGCGTGACCCTAGCTACTTTACCGTTTTCAAGGAGTCCGAGAAGGCATTCAAGAAGATGTTCATACACCCTCATAAGGAAGCTGCACCACACCTTGAAAAAGACTACGATGCTGCTTGCAAAGGGGAGGTGCCCACTAATTTCAGATTCACATAAGCCAAGGACGTGCTCTGATGTAACTGTGTGCTGGTTGTCCGCTGCTGTATGTCTGTTAGATGCTGGGTTGGTGGTTGTTAACGAGTGATGAAGCTGATAATTTGATCCCTGAATACTGATATGTAATGTCACCACTCAGCCGAGAAGAAACCATGGATTGGTTATGAACTTTTTCGTCCTCATTCATGTTTTAAACACATGTAATGGAACTAAGTAAGTGTGAGATCAGGCCATGGAGGAGGGCTCACTTGTACAGGTTATCTGCTAAACATCGAACTCTCACATCGAGGAGGGTTGGCATCATTTAAGTTTAAGTAAGTAAACCTACATGACCCTGTTCCTTTTTATATGCCAGTAATGTTACCAAGACAATGGAGAAGCACTTGCCGCTAGTAAACTTAGGTGTATTATCCTGCTCTGCACGATTGCCATTTTTTTTTTTTTGAAATGGCCATAAATTATGTGTTTATTGTGGATGGCAGCTTAAGATTTTTGGTTCATTATTGTGTTTTGGTCCTGTGGGTAATTCTTTGTGCCAAGCACCACCAGAAGGTTCACTAGCAGCTAGGGAGTGTTTCTTACTTCTATGTCTGAGCTAGCTCTTCTTTAGTTTGGCTAAAACTGAATGATTAATTTATTGCTTTGGTTGGTGTGATCGTGAATATAGTCCCCAAACAGTTGGTATCATGTACATCCATACTCTGAATACATGGTCTGAATTTCTGCAGAGACTGCAGGTTCTGAATTACTTGCCTGTGTGTTCATGCATCTGCACCAAACAGTTGGTATTCTTGTTTGTACGAAAAGCTTCACATAATATGCTAGCTTTTGGGGGCACACTACTTCCAACTGGCAACATAATCTGTACCTGAATTAGTTTCTGCCATCTTGGGTGTTCATCTGGATAAAGATATCATTGAAGTTCAGTGACGGATAGTAAAATTTGATACTTGTGTCTGTATGATTTTCGCAAGGGAAAATTAAGGTTTTGAACTATGTTTGATCTGAAAAGACAAAGAATTTCAGTACTTTATTTAACTTCCAAAGTAACTGCCAAAGCATGCTAGAATTATTTTAACTTCTAGTTGTCAAGTAGATAAGTTGTAGTTATCATGATCTGGTATTTTCTTTGTAACAAAGAAAGCATTGCATGCTGTCTGTACTTAAACCTTTCATATGTCCACTTATCTCAAGATTAGGTGTTTGGTACATGTCATTTTGCCCTGTTAATGCTCTGCTTATTTTACTTGTCGATGCAGGGTTATGGAAAGGCTCCTGGGTGTAAGAATTACTTTTGTTGGAGATGGACGTTAAAGGTATATTATTATTCAACTGTTGAACTATTTTTTATTTTCAGCAAGACACAAACCTGTTGAGGTTTTTACAGTGATTTTTCTTCTTAGGTTTCATCAAGATTTCGTTGCCTTGTTGGGAATGATAAATGGATATTTTGTGGTGCTCCATGCAGTAAATGTGTAAGCCCTCAGATCAACACCCAGATTGGCACGCCAACCCCGCATAAACTGGCGAGAGATCTTAGAGCAATGATGTCAGATATCTGGAGCACAGAATACCCGCGGCGGGTTGGCTGCCACTTGAACCCAACAATACCTTACCATTTCAAAGAACCCCGGCTGTAGCAGCCATGACGGTTCGAAATGGAACCGCCTGGACCGCGGAGGGGGCCCTTCCCCTGACGAGAAAAACATGGGAACATGATCAGAACCAATCGTAGTGACCAGCCTCAGAGAGCACAGTGGGAACATAATCTCCCACTGGATAGATACCAGGATCCGATCCAGCACACTCCGGATAGGGTCCACCTGTTTGTTGGTCCATGTGAATCTAGCCCCTACAGGGCTATCTCACGTAGGGCCATATCCGCTATGCAATCATTGAACATGCGCATCCGGAGCTGGTCGATATTAGTAGAGCTCTTCTCAGCCTCCTGCGGATAAGGTTGAAATCCCCAGCGACTACGATCGACGTAGTGCAGCGTTCTACCTTATCTTTCAGCTGTCCAAGAAGTCACCGACCGCCCATGATCAGCCGGGCCATAGACAATGATTACCTCCCAGGTGAGGTTCACACGTCGATCGGTAATGGACATACTGAGGAAAAATTCCACTCGCTCCATATCCTCAACCGAGATAGAGTAGTGTCAAAAACGTCTTACATCATTATATAGAGCAGTTATATACTTACTAACGTACCTAGCATTTGGTGCGAGTAATAGATCCATGCCAATCGGTCGACGTAATCACTTGCGTATGTCCTTCATATCACGACACCAATTCAAAGACGTGGTCAGTATGTTTGCCCTATAAATAATGTATGGTAAAGATCGGCAGAGCCATGCCAAGCCAACGCATAGCATCATCATCAGCAATAGGAACACTAGCTACTGTCCACGATAGCCCATAGTCGTCTCCGCCGGAAATGGGTTCTTCTCCAGCACCGGCGGGCGAGAGAGCACACGCCGTGTGCCTGCCGGCGGCCGCGCAGGGGCACATCATCCCCATGCTCGACGTGGCCAAGATGCTCCACGCCCGCGGCTTTCACGTCACCTTCGTCAACACCGAGTACAACCATGCACGGCTCGTCCGCGCGCGGGGTGCGGCAGCGGTGGTCGGCGTCCCGGGGTTCCGCTTCGCCACCATCCCTGACGGCTTGCCGCCGTCGGACGGCGACGTCACGTAGGACGTCACGTCGCTGTGTAAGTCCCTCACGGAGACTTGCCTCGGGCCCTTCCGCCGCCTCCTCGCGGAGCTCAATGACCCCGCCACGGGCGTGGCCTGCGTCGTCGCCGACATCATTATGGACTTCTCCATGGAAGCGGCCGGGGAGCTCGGCGTCCCCTATGTCCAGTTCTGGACGTCCAGTGCCGTCAGCTACGTCGGTGTCCGCCAGTACCGTCTCCTCTTCGAAACGTGGCCTCGCACCGATCAAAGATGTCAAGCAGCTGACAAACGAGTATCTTGACACGCCCGTGGAAGACGTGCCGGGCCTGCGGAACATGAGGTTCAGGGACTTCCCGACCTTCATACGCAGCCCGATCTCGGATGACTACATGCTGCATTTCGCGCTCGGCATTGCAGAGCGCGCGGTCGGCGCGTCGGCGATGATCGTCAATACCTTCGACGACCTTGAGGGAGAGGCGGTGGCGGCCATGGAGGCGCTCGGCCTGCCCAAGGTCTACACCATCGGCCCGCTCCCGCTACTCGTGCCGAGCTTAGACATCAGCATGAGCTTGTGGAAGCAGGAGGAGGAGTGCCTGCGGTGGCTCGACGACAAGAAGCCCGACTCGGTCGTGTACGTCAACTTTGGCAGCATCACCGTCATGACCAACGAGCAGCTGGTAGAGTTTGCCTGGGGGCTGGCCAAGAGCGGCAAACATTTCCTTTGGATCACCCGGCCCGACCTCGTCAAGGGCGACACTGCAGTGCTCCCCCCCAGAATTCTCGGTCGAGACGGCGGAGCGTGGGCTCGTGGCCTCCTGGTGCCTGCAGCAGCAGGTGCTGAACCACCCGGCCGTCGACTCGACGATGGAGAGCATGTGCGGTGGCGTTCCTATCATCAGCTGGCCATTCTTCGCGAACCAGCAGACCAACTGCCGGTACCAGTGCAACGAATGGGGAGTCGGCATGGAGATCGACACCGACGTCCGGTGCGACGCCGTTGCAAACCTTATCATGGAGCTCATGGAGGGGGAGAATGAAAAGGTGATGAAGAAGAAGGCACAGGAGTGGAGGGAGAAAGCGGTCAAGGCGACCAAGCCCGGCGGCTCGTCTCACGACAACTTTGATGCGCTGATTCGTGATGTGCTAGCTCCTAGCCGCCATGGGCATAACTTTGATGCGTATTTATTTTAATAAGTTATTAAAGAAATAATAGTGCGCTGATTCTAAACCGGTACCTCGCACATGGACGAAACGACCACTTACCACCGCGCCAAGGCATGTGAAGTACTCTCTCCTTTTTAAAATAAGTCTCTTTCATTTTAAAATAAGTGTCACAAATTTAGTACAATTTTAGCAAATAATTGTACTAAGTCAGCGACACTTTTTTTGTTGCGGAAAAGCTACACTTTTTTGGGGATAGAGGGAGTAGTAATGATAGCATATACACCTTATTTGAACATATTCAAAAGCTAGAAACCAGTCGGTTTTCATAAATACTAAACGGTAAAAATATTTTTTTGCGGGTAACGGTAAAAATAACTTGACATGCTCACATTTGACCTGTGTTTGAAAGGTGTAGAAGTCTTGCTCAACATCTGATTTGTGTTTAAGAAGATGAATTCATGAAAATCAGTTAGTATCATCCGCATTGCCACCATAATACTTGTAGCCAGTGGAGGATGCAAGAAGAGGACCTATGGATTGACCCAAACTTGTGGGCATGCACATGATGCAAAGGCATGGTAAGCATGCTGTCATAAGACCCATGTCGCCCAACCATCGCCAGCTTACTTTCCCTGAGGTTGATGTCGGAGAGGCAATGCAGCGATGAAGTCGCGCCTGCGCTAATGCAACAGTGAACCTGGAATCCAAAGAGGCCCAAGACTCTCTCTCTCTCTCTCTCTCTCTCTCTCTCTCTCTTGCGGCAAAGATCCTGTATCTTACTCCCTTCGTTCCAAAATAGATAACCTAATTTTGTACTAACTTTAATTTTAATACAAAGTTAGTGCAAAGTTGGTTCATCTATTTTGAAACAGAGGCAGTCTGTATAGTTGATCCCTACTACTTCCATTTATCTTTTACATGTACACGTGCTATCTCATCAAGGAGCATGGGAATAAAATAACAAGGAGAAAACAAGGCCACTGGAGGAGCTAGTATCAAAGATTAGTCACCGGGCCTCAGAGTCGCTGCAATTTTGTCTTAGTCAGACGGTTTGGTAGCAGGCCAAAGGGTGAGATACTAAAAGTTAAAGGCCTCTTTGATTCGTAGGATTTTCAAAACGTAGGAATATGAGAAGTATAGGGTTGAAGTGGCAATGCTCACTTGAATCCTATACGATTAGCAATGAGTGTTTGATGCCATAGGAAAAACAAAGGAATTGTAAATATTATCCAAGTGGAGTCCGATGGGCAGAGTTTAGTCAGAGCCTGAAATCCACTGAGTATGATCTCACACCGGAAGGAATCCTGTTTAGAGAAATCTAGTTGCTTTTCCTTTGCACCTCGTGAATGTAATAAATTACCCCATGCATTAGCTGCATTCGGGTCTAGATTGCCTGCTGCTGGATAGCGATGGGCTGAGGACTTACCTGACAATGTAAACATCCTTGAGGGCCAGCCGGAGCGCTGAGCGAGTGTGATGTATGGAATCATTGTGTTCCATTAAAAAACAAAAAGGGACCATCTCAATTCTCAACATGCATGAGGGAGAAACATTTTTTTAGATGGGAAAAAACATTATTAGTTGATCCCCACAAATTTTGATTATCTCAAGATGTACATATGCCAAATGCATGACACCTCATCATAGCCCCACAACAATGTGCATGGAATTTTTATATTATATTATATACTTATATTTAATTTAAAAATTAACTATAAAATAATCAAATACAATATATGATATGCATTTTCAATTTTAGTTCATACCCCCTCCATCCCATAATATAAGATGTTATTGCATCCAATACGTGAGTAAATCAGATGCAATAACGTCTTATTATGGAATGGAAGGATTATATTATGAATTCAAGTATTTATGTTTCATACAATCAACTCTAATTAAAAATATTCCAATCAATTTTTGCAGCAACACGCGGGGTGTCATCTAGTTACTCCAAAAGGTAGTTGACCCTTTAAAAGAGGTCGGCCAGGAGCTGAGGACAGGCCGGCTATGCGCTGAAAGGCAGTGAAGATGTTGAAAAAAATCAGAGCATGTATCGGCAAACAGCGCACACGGTTCTGTATCGGCAAATGGCGACCTCAATCTTGATGATGCCCATAGGTCAGCCTGTCTGGTTTGGGGTCTTCATCAATATTAAGTTCTTTTTGCGGGGGCATCAATTTAAGGTTAAGTAGTTGTTCAGATGAAGTTCAAGCAATGATGGAATATAGCTGCAAGAGGCGTCTAAAACGAAAATGCCTAGGAATCACATATATGCTAAATAGAATTATTTGTACATTTTTAGCAACAACCAAGTTCAACATGAATGGTGGCTATGTACAATGATCAAAAGTTGCGAACAAAGCGAATATCCATTCCTGAGCCCAGTCTCATCTGCACCCGGTGAAGAGAAAATTCACAAAAAATACAAAACAAAATGAAAATTCCATTTTTCTGGCATGGAAGATAATTCGGTGCGCTCTAAATTTCAGATCATTTGGATATATGAGTAACTCTCAGCAAAAAAGACAAATTGGGTCAGAACAATACATGAACATAAAACCTTTCACAGATCTCAATTTTGTCTTTTTTGCCGGGAGCTACTCAATTGTCCAAATGAACTAAAATTTGGAGCGCATCTCACACACCAAAACACGATTGTTTTTTTGATTTTTATTGTTTTTTTCTATTTTCTGTTCATCCTGGGTGTAGCTGAGCTTGGGCACCGAATTGCATCGTCCCAAACAAAGTGCGTATCTAGAATAACTCGATTTGTTTTATGAAAAACCTCATCGTGAGGGCAAGGGTTCTTGCGTTGCATTAAGAAGAAAAGAGATGGTCCAGTATATATGAACAGAATATTGAAAATGAAGAAATCTTTCCAAAGCTTCAAACATTTTTGTGAAGCATGAACATTTTTTTGTAAAATGTGAACAATTTATGAAACGTCGTACAATTTTTGAAAAATGCAAAAAAGAAAATTAAAATAAATGCAAACAAAATTTGAACATTTCAACAATTTTCTAAATTTTACAATTAAAAGAAACAAAAAAGAAGAAAACGAAAAAAAGCAGAAAAAAATACAAACTGAAAAGGAAAAAATGTTTGGGAATCTTCTAGAATGGTCCCTAAACCAGTATAATCAAGCTAGGAAGCTCGAGAAGGTTCCCAAAACCGTAATTGCCCAGTTCGCGTACTACAGGAGATGGCCGGCCCAATTGATCGCGCACCTGTGCGTTTCGTCGACCATGGATGAATAGGGTTTTCCTCGATGCAGAGAGCATCAAATATTATTTCCGGACTCATGCTTCCTGTGTCTCTCACGTGCCATCTGATCTGGGCTGGCCTGGAGGATATTCACCGCCAGGGCCGGTCCTGAGATTTTGGGGGCCCGGGGCGAAACTAAAACTAGGGGCCCTTAGTAGAAACAATAAATAATAGTAATGAATTTATACATATATACTTGTCAAGTAATTATACATATTACCTTTCAAAAGTAATCATTGCCCGATGCAAATTCACTTATGACGAGGTTGAATTCAATCTCTTCCAATAATTTCTTCTCGACACATATTGTTGCCAAACCATTTGAATTTATGATTCATTATTGACCTCTCAACAATTTTAAATCTGAAAATCTAGTGTCAGCCGATGTGACAGTCACAAGCACTGTAAATAAGATGTTATATACAACAGAGACATTAGGATAACAATCAAATTCTGTGACATGGTAAAAAATATTCATAGAATTACACCGTCCAGCAAAGTGAATTTCACAATTTTAACTCACAAAAGGGTAAGACTGAATGTTCATCAAAACTAGCAGATTGTGCGTGTGCCCCTAATGAAAAAACTGTACTCTTAGGACCACTTACATTATTTTCACTTGTATTGATGCCAACAGTTATCTCTTCCTCAGATTAAGAATTTCCTTTAATATGCTTCTCTTCCTCCACAACAACTATCACCAACTTATTATTTGGGTACGTCGAAGCACTAGTACTGCTCTTGAAAAATTATTAATAGCTTCTCTTTGTGATTGTATCGGTTAATCCACACATTGTATTCACTTTTCACCATAGTGAAAATATATGCGAGGGGATAAATTACTTATAATCAGTAATATACGTACAGAGAGTAGGCATTAGGGAACGGCAACATACCTGGGATTGCGCGATGTGTACTGGTTCGCGTCTAGATCTAGAGTTCGACGAAGCAGCTTGTCCAGCGTCTGAAGGCAGGAGAGCAGAGCGCTGTTGTGTACTAGGTACCGGCTAGAGTCTCGCGATCCAGGAATAGAAATTCACGAGAGGACGAACTGGCGATCGGAATTAGGAGAAAACGAGCTAAAGAAAACGAACGGCGCAGAATTAGAGGACTGGTACGTGATGGAATAGGAAGGAATCGATTTCACCGAAACAAAAGGAATAGAGTCTGCCGGCGTCCACGCCTGGTTGCCTTTCTAGCCACGGCCCACGACCCATAGATTTTTTTCGCACTAGCCCAGAGGCCTTGTACTGGAGAGGGGCCCCTCGATTATGGGGGCCCGGGGTGGCCGCCCCCCCTGCCCCCCTTCAGGGCCGGGCCTGTGTCCAGCTGTGGGCAACCAGCGCCGCCAGCTTTGTCGCTCTCCGGCACTGCCGCCTCCTCTTCGACCGTGGCCTCGCACCAATCAAGGACTTCAAGCAGCTGACGAACGAGTACCTTGACACGCCAGTGGAAGACTTGCCGGGCCTGCGTAACATGAGGTTCAGGGACTTCCCGACCTTCATACGCAGTTCGACCCCGGACGACTACATGTTGCATTTCACGCTCGGGATCATAGAGCACGCGGTCGGCGCATCGGCACTGATCATCAACACCTTCGATGATCCTCGAGGGAGAGGCGGTGGCGGCCATGGAGGCGCTCGGCCTGCCCAAGGTCTACACCATTGGCCCGCTCCCGCTGCTGGCGCCGAGCTCAAACATCAGCATGAGCTTGTGGAAGCAGGAGGAGGAGTGCCTGCCGTGGCTCGACGACAAGGAGCCTGGCTCCGTTGTGTACGTGAACTTTGGCACCACCACCATAATGACCAATGAGCAGCTGGTAGAGTTCGCCTGGGGCCTAGCCTTGAGTGGCAAGCATTTCCTCTGGATCATCCGTCCTGACCTCATCAGGGGCGACAGCGCGGTGCTCCCCCCGGAGTTCTTGGTCGAAACCGCCGAGTGTGGTCTCATTGCCCCATGGTGCCCACAACAGCAGGTGTTAAATCACCCGGCAGTGGGCGTGTTCCTGACACATTGCGGCTGGAACTCAACACTGGATAGCATGTGCGGCGGCGTGCCCGTCATCAGCTGGCCATTCTTCGCGGACCACCAGACCATCTGCCGGTACCAATGCACTGAATGGGGCATTGGCATGGAGATCGACAACAATGTTCGGCGTGACGCCGTCGCAGGACTTATCACGGAGGTCATGGAGGGGCAGAATGGCAAGGTGATGAAGAAGAAGGCGCGGGAGTGGAGGGAGAAAGCGGTCAAGGCGACCAAGCCCGGCGGCTCGTCTCACCGCAACTTCGAAGAGTTGATCCATGAGGTGCTAGCTCCTACTCCTTGCCACTCTGCGTAAAGGAATAATGGTGTACCTGCTCCAATGTGTTCTTTTCTCAATCCCGGTTTTCAGAGGAGGCCGGAAAATCCCTTCTTTTGGAGGAGGCAGGAAGAAGCGGTTTTAAGAATATCTCGGTAATCTTAGTAATTACCGCCCAATAAAATGGAATAAATTTTGAATTCAAAAACCTTGGTGCCAAAAATAAATGTAATTGGCCCATAGTTTTGGAATTAGTAGTTCTTGTCCTGGTGACCCGCCCACTTTGTTACTTCCCACAAGTTGATTCTAACCCGGTACCGGGTGTATGGACGAAAATGGCCACTACCACCGCGCCAAGGCCTGTGAAGTAGCAACGATTGCATACACACACCTTATTTAAACCTATTCAGAGCTCAAATCAAAATTTGGTTGAAATTTGTTGGACGGTAACAGTAATTCTCAAAAGGGAATGCAAAAGCGGGAAACCAGACAGTTTTCGTAAATACCGACCGGTAAAAAAAACTGGACATGCTCCATGAGATAACTTATAAGGAGGACACACCATCGTGTTTTTAGCTACATCAGGGAGAGATGTGTGAGTGGGATTAATTATCCCGGTTTCAACGAGGTGTCAATGTTTTCGCTTAGCAATCCCATCTTGTTGGGGCGTGTGCATATGCCGCATCAAATAGTGTTGTGTTCATGGAGACGATGATACCCCCCCCCCCCCCCCCAACCTCACTAATCGGATTGGATATCATGACCTTTTGTAATGAGATGCGTTTGGCCTGTGTTTGGAACGTGTATAGGACTTGCTCAACATCTGATTTCCGTTTGAAAGGTTTATGCAAGAGGGGGGTCCCTGTTGGACAGGACAAGTGGTACTCTCTCCATTCCCTTATACAAGGTCACTATGAAAAATACATTTTACATCTATACAAGGTCACTAACAGTAATCGAGGAAAAAATTAATGATGTCTTCTTGTACTGGCAACTTGTTTAATCCTTGCATTCATGTAGTCATAATGACACTGTGCTACTTTCTTCTCATTCCTTCTTTGCATGCATGCAGGCGTATTAATGATCCCAGTTAGGCTGGTCGTAATGAGGAGTATCATATACTAGTATCGCGCATATGATACTAGTGTATGATACTACTTCCGTAATGCATAGTATTATAAATTAGTATGTTAGGTTGCCTTATTAATTGCCATGCATGACACAAAGCAGTCCAACATTTAATATAATACGGTACCATGATATGATACTACATCCTTTCTTTCCTCATTTAATTGTGTGCCACATCATCCAAAAAGTCTAGTTGGCATGCATGATACCACTTATAATACTCCCATTACGATCAGTCTAACGAAGAGAAAGTAGTCTTGTAAAGCAGTCATTAAATTTTACGTTGATACATGTAATTTGAGTTTGTGGCCATGTTTTTTTGCGAGAAAACTTCCAACCTATTCATCTAGAATCATGGCAATACAACGAACACTTGAAATAAAAAAATGCATCCAGATCCGTAGACCACCTAGCGACGACTATAAGCACTGAAGCGAGCCGAAGGCACGCCGCCGTCATCGCCCCTCCGTCGGCGGACTCGGGCACAACTTGTTGTAGTAGACAGTCGGGAAGTCGTCGTGCTAAGGCCCCATTGGAGCAGCACCCCAGAACAGCAACCGCCTTGATGAAAAATAACGTAGATCGAAGGATCCAAACCGAAGACACACGAACGTAGACGGACAACGACGAGATCCGAGCAAATCCACCGAACAACCACTACGCTGCTAGGACGAGCCACCGACGCACCACTATCGCCAATCCCTTATCGAAGCTGGTCTGACCTTGTCGATGATAGCCAAAAAGACTTCGTGCATGTGCCCCTAAGGGCTGTCACTCCAGAGTTGTAGTCATCACTATTGAACTCTTTTATGGATCCAAAGTATCTGACACCAAAAATCCCCATCTTGCACTCACGGCGTGAAATTTAACCTCGCCGCCCTAAGCAGACAACAAAAATATGTCAGAGCTCCACCAAATCCATCCTGGTAGACCAACTCAAAGATGAAGTGTCACCATCTGCCACAGCATCGCCCGTACGAGGACTAAAAAGCCCAAACCTAAACTACTAGACCGAGGTATCAGGACTCCCCTCCCCGTCGTTGGTTGCAGAGCGGCGGACACATGCGAGGAGAATCCACGAGCTCATCGGAGGGAACGAGCCTTCGCCCTATCCGCCACCGCGTGAGGGGGAGGAATAGATTGCTCGTAGTTTTGTAACCAAATTAACTAAATCCTAACTTTGTGCCGAGTTGTTAGCGGTATATTGTACACCTGTTTCTGAGTAATATAAAACACCCTTTTTCACCGAAAAAAAGAAGTCAACTAGTCACGTGTGATGACTATATATAGTCAACTAGTCAATTGGTGTGCTATAGTTTTCGAGAGAAGTGCTTTACACCCCCAACTCTAGCCCTAGTTTAATATACACCCCCTCCCCAATTCTAATACCGTCTAATCTACAAACCATGAACTCTCAAAATTGACTAGAATTCAATCCTCCCCTTTGGTTAACCGATTTTGACCCGCTGGTTGGGTGAACAGTGCATTATAAAACTTGGAAATTTTATTTAATATTTTTAATTTATGTTTCACCTGGTGAAAAAATGATTTTTTTCGAAAAAATAAAAAAAATTTGCCCCCTCATCTGCACTGGGTGAACAGTAAATAAAAAATTATAAAAATAAAAGAATACTTAAAAATAAAAAAAATCCGATTCTTTTGCATGGAAGATGTCTCAATGTGTCAGGTCCGTGCTAATTTTAATCGCGTTCATACATACATTTGAGTAGCTCTCAGCAAAAAAAATCGGCCCAAACAGTAAACTATTACAAAGACTCCACATTTGTTTTTTTACCGAGAGCTACTCAGATGTCCAAACAACCTCAAATTTGGCACGAACATGACGCATTTAAACACCATTCATGAAACAACCCAAATTTTTAGTATTTTTTTTTAATTTACTGTTCACCTAGTGAAAAAAAATTCACATCTTTTTTTAAACTTACTGTTCACCCAGTGAAAAATAAGAACTATATTTTTGATTTTTTTTAATTTACTATTCACCCAGTCATCGGGTCAAAACCGGTCAACAGGGAGGGAAGGGTTGAATTCTGGCCGATTTTGAGAGTGGGGGTTGTAGATTAAACTATATTAAAGTTGGCGGGAGTATATTAGACTAGAGCCACAGTTGGGGGTGTAATATGTACTTCTCTCATAGTTTTCTGCTCTCAACCCTAAGTTAGAGCTCAAAGCATATATCTTCCAGACTTAATTAGTAGACTTTGTTTTAATTTTCAACTTGAACCAGAGCTGAAATTTAACACACAAATTAACTAGGGCAAGAACGTGATGTTTCTAGTGGTTTTTTCCCGTTGAGTGAATGAATGAATTGGTGGCAAAAGCTAATACAACATGGGTTTTAACTTCTGTAGGCAAATCTAATGCTTACTTTTTGGAGCCAATCAACTAGCTACCCTGTAGAATAGGCATGTTCTTTCAGCATTGCTAAACCCGTTGACTTGTTGATTATGACAATACCTCATAAAAATTGGAACGTACTTTCACATTTTAAAAGCATAGATGACAAGAACATCCATCCTACTATTTCTACGGTGACCATTACTTGCGTTATTATTTTATCTCCTTCCAGTTGCAGGGTTCTTACAACGGGAACTTTTAGCATTGGCAGTTGCAACGGCAAGTTGATGCAAGCACATCAAGGCATTTTTGCAACAAACTATATGATGTGTACAACAATAATACAACTCAACAGTTTCTGCATATCCTGTTGCCAAGTGATTTTGAGCATCCACATATGTGCTGAATCCTTGTGTTGTAAGTACAACAACTATTCCTTGAAACTGCTAGGAAAATTAGGAAACAACCACTGTGAATATATAGATAATACATAGATGCCAACTCAATGAAAAAAAAGTAAACTTCGGTCTTAGAACGGTAAAAAATAATTCTCCAAAGAGGTAGATTTTTCCAACTCCTTTTTTTTAAATGATTGTGGTTTCAGTCAAGTTGCGCAATTTTTTTTTGTTACATCTAAGATACGATCATGAAACTTGGGCTGCACTAGCCTCCCTGTTTTAGCAACTACCGTGGCTCCTCTTCCCTCACGCCTGCCGTTCCACCCTGATTCTCAATCGCACCTAGCACCCCACCATCCTCCTACTCCTTATTGTGTCACATGACTGGCTTTGCTCCTTATCAATTGTCCAACATAAACACCATGTTGGCAGCTGCGCTGGCTTCTCCCCATGTCACTGGCCACCCCATCCCTTGATCCCATCGGCTGGTCTGTTGGCTTCTCCCCATGTCACCGGCCCTCACCCCTTGATCCCAACTATTTTTACTTAGTATGGCCCGGTCCTCCTACCATCATGTTTGTCACTGTTGCTAGAATTAATTTATCAGTCATCGAGTGCTTCATCTGTATTATCCACATTGTCTTTTTAAGGTGAATGTGTCAATATTTGTAATTTGATTCATTTGACGGTTGTTTCTGTTTTGATTATGAACTTGGATGTTGGAGTATTTTGAACTCGATAATCTCATTCTCATATTATCATGTTGTTACGTTCTCCAACTTATTCTTCCTCGTCCTCAAAGCGGTAAAAAGAAAGAAGCAAAAAACATGACGTGGCATGAGACTGACAGGTGGGACTGTGGGAGCCCACCTGTTTTTTTAGGGAAAGGAGCTCACCTGGGTTGGGTCGAAGTCGCACCAGATCAACCCTAAAAAAAAGTCAAACCAGATCAGAGACCAAACCGATGCTTTCCCATTCCCTCGTCGTCGCCGTCGCCTCCGTTGCCGCACTTCCGCTGTCTCCGTGGGTGGTGAGGGAGTCCTGGATAAAGGGTCTCCGGACAGCCGGACTGTTGGACTATGAAGATACAAGATTGAAGACTTCGTCCCGTGTCCGGATGGGACACTCCTTGGCGTGGAAGGCAAGTTTGGCGATTCGGATGTAGATCTCCTCCTCTGTAAACCGACCCTGTGTAACCCTAGCCCCCCTCCGGTGTCTATATAAACCGGAGGGTTTAGTCCGTAGGACAACAACAATCATACCATAGGCTAGCTTCTAGGGTTTAGCCTCTCTGATCTCGTGGTAGATCAACTCTTGTAATACTCATATCATCAAGATCAATCAAGCAGGAAGTAGGGTATTACCTCCATCGAGAGGGCCCGAACCTGGGTAAACACCGTGTCCCCAGCCTCCTGTTACCATTAGCCTTAGACGCACAGTTCGGGACCCCCTACCCGAGATCCGCCGGTTTTGACACCAACATTGGTGCTTTCACTGAGAGTTCCTCTGTGTCGTCGCGATAAGGCTTGATGGCTTCTCCAACCTTCAACAACACCGTCCTAGGTGAGACTTTTCTCCCCGGACAGATCTTCGTGTTCGGCGGCTTCACACTGCGGGCTAACTCGCTTGGCCATCTGGAGCAGATCGATAGCTACGCCCCTGGCCATCAGGTCAGGTTTGGAAACCTCAACTACACTGCCGACATCCGCGGAGACTTGATCTTTGATGGAATCGGGCCCGTGTCAGGAGTGCCGAACAGTCATGACGTGCATGACCTAGATCTGCAGTCGGACAGTATTCAGAACATCGCGCCTGCTACAGCTCCGGACTTCGTTCCAGAGCAGGTCGTGCCTTCCGAGGACGGGTGGATGGACCCCGCCCCGAAGGCCGTACACTCATCGGTGTTGGAGCCGAACACAGACTCCTCTCCTCAGGAAATCTGTACCTCCGGACCCCCAGACTCATCCCCGGTAGTGTGCTCCGGACCGCGCGCGCTCGTGCCCATCGAATCTAACTAGGCTCCGGTCATGGAGTTCGCCGCCGCGGATATCTTTCAGCACTCACCCTTCGGAGACGTGCTGAATTCATTAAGGTCTCTCTCTTTGTTAGGAGACACCTGGCCGAACTATGTCCGACTCAAATGGGACACTACTAGGAAAAGGCCTACTAATGGCGCACCTAATTTGGCCATTAATGGCGCATCAGTGGTGCGCCATTAGTGCCACGTCATTAGTATATTTTACTAATGGCACACCACTGGTGCGCCATTAGTATCTGGTATACTAATGGCGTACCACAGGATGCGCCATTAGTATATACAACAGTGCGCCATTAGTATGCCTCCCAGGGGGCCATGTATACCCAGGTGCTTTGGCATACTAATGGCGCACAACAGCAAGATGCGCCATTAGTAACTTCGGCATACTAATGGCGCACTGTCTAATGATGCGCCATTAGTATCCTTTGGCATACTAATGGCGCACCATGGTGTGATGCGCCATTAGTATGAATATTAGGTTTTTTTATTTTTTTATTTTCTGTTTTTTGCACAGGTTACAAAATGTATAATTGGACAAAATATAGACAGCACACATCAACAACAGATTCATCGAATACAATAGAAGATTAGTCTCTGAATACAATTCATCATATTAGTCTCCGAATTGAAAAGACCGAACAAAGATAGAACATTATATTACAAGTCTCGAGACCGCGAGTAGCGAGTTTGTCTTCACATTACAAGTCGATATCGATCATCTAAACTACCATCACATAAAAGAGAGCTGCGGTCATCACGATGAGCATCATCACGATGAAACTCGTCTTCATCCGGTTCCTCCAACGCTCCCTCCCCTCTCCCGCTAGATAGCGGGCGTATCTAGATTCGGCCTCGGCCCTAGTGGTGTACCCTTTGTAACTGTTACCGCTGAATCGGTGAACCTGTCTCCGACACTCCTCCCAGTCATCGTAGACTCCGGGAACCTTACCCTTGTACACGACATACGTCGGCATCGCTATGCACTAGCCAAACGAAACGTTAGTACCAATTCACAGACAATACATAAGCAATATATAAGTATGCAACAGAACGATCGGAAGAGAAAAGCAAGACATTAATAGCATGGATTACATCTAAGTTGAACGACTCTCGAAACCAAAGAGACATACTACAAGTTCATTAAAGTTTAATTACAACATGAGCCAATCGATGTTTCAGAACTAGACACAGCATCACTGCTTTCGACTCGACTCAAGGGACCGGAGCGTGGATGAAGCCGCCGTCTATCGTGGGAGTCATGAAAGAACGGGCGTTGTCAGCCTGCATTTGTAGCATTGTGTCGATGTCACTGTTGGACGGTTGATTTCTGAGGTAGAACTGCCCCGAGGTACGAAGGACATCTTGATGGATGATTTCCGCAAACTACGACTGGATGCGAAAGAATTCTTGTCGGAGGTCCGCGTCCTGGATTGCCGACACGCTCTTTGCCCAATCTTTGAGTTTACTCGGTAGCAGAAGTTGATGATGGTCCCGTACAATCGTCCGCATGTGATGGATGGCGTAGTAGGCACCCTTCTGACCGCCAGGCGGCTGCTTGACACAGCAAAACGTCGTATTGTGGGAGAACACGTGCTTGTCATACTTACGAATAGACATGCTGAAGGTGCCTCCAGATTTGGCGTGTTCGGTCTCTCGCCTTCTCAGATCGCGCGCCTCATCTTCCTCACCGGTGTCACTTTCCGCTGCAGATCCATCGTATCCACGCTGGAGTACTTCTTGCCCCTCTTCGGGTCCTACGACAACCTCCTTCCAGCCCTCAAGGGTGGCTCTGTTCTCTCGTCCAACCTCGAGCGGGTGGTCAAGCCCAATGTCGCCTTCCTGCGCAAGTGCGGACTAGGTGCTTGTGATATTGCCAGGCTCTGCATACCTACGCCATCGCTGCTCAGCATCAGCCCGGAACGCATCCGGACATCAGTCGCGTGCGTCGAAGGTCTTCTTGGTGTACCCCGTGGATCTCCAATGTTCAGACATACGTTACAAGCTGTTGCATTCCTCAGCGAGGAGAAAATCACCACCAAAGTGGAGCACTTGAAGAAAACGTTCAAGTGGTCGGATGCTGAGGTGGGCATTGCTGTTTCTAAGGCTCCAACAGTGCTACATAGGACTAAGGAATCGCTGCAGCGCAGGTCCGAGTTCCTCATCTCCGAGGTGGGGTTGGAACCGGCATATATTGCTTGTTGTCCGGTATTACTCATGTACAGCTTGGAGGGCCGGCTCAGACCCCGATACTACGTCGTTAGATTTCTCAAGGTAAATGGATTGCTAGATCACGACCGGGACTACTATGCTGCAGTCATGATCAGCGAGAAGGTATTCGTCGAGAAGTTCATATGCCCTCATAAGGATGCTGCACCGCATCTCGCTGAAGATTATGCAACAGCTTGCAGAGGGGAGGTTCCAGCTAGATTCAGTTTTACATGAACCAAGACTAATAAGAAAATTGGTATGTTCATTATGTCATTCGGTAGAGAAGAAAGCATTGCACTGCTATGAACTTATCCTTCCTCATGTTGTCATATTGCACACATCTTGGAACTAGGAGAGTATGAGATCAGGGCATTCTGCAAATGCTTTGAAGTATCAATGAGTAGTATTTCTGCACATTCTCTGTTTGTATGTTCTGAAATGGCCATTTCAGTTTTGAATGCAACCCTCTATCTATCTTTCCATGAAAGAATGTTCTCATTTTGGCCATGAAGATGATATGAAGTCTCAACCTTTCCTTTGCATGAAATTTTTGGACCCCTTTTTCTGTGGGAAACAATTTTGGGTCTGTTGGTGGCCAGTTGGCTACAGTTTGCTGATCACTGCCAATGATGCAGTTTTGATCTAGTTTGTTGGTTGCTTGCTCTAGTTCATCTAAGCTAAATACCTTTTCCTTCGTGCAGTAATTTTGTTTATGAGATATTAACTATTGTTGAAGACGGCCATTATTTACTAGTAGTTTGTATCAGTTTATTTATTTATTTGTCTCGTGTATGGCCGATTCTTTTCTTGGGCCATCTGATCTCCAAACTGGCTAGTTGAGTAGTAGGATAGTAGCGTTTCTGTTGATTGCCAATTTGTATACACTACGCAACAGATATTTCAAGTGCCCTGGTATTCGTACCAGAGAAGCAAACCGATGCTTGTATGGTATGGTGCTGAAAAGCAGAGGGCAAAGGAGATGGTCGATGCTAATACCTGCGAAGAGATGTGATTTAAAGATCAACTGTGTGTCCCTTCTCTGGTACTTGTTGAAATTGTAGAAACAAGATTAATGAAATCTAGGTGAGGGGAACGGGTCGAATGATGAAGTGACTTACCACCAGGTGAGAAGATGTTGAAAAGGGCTGGGCAATAGAAGCATGCTAATTTACTGAATGTGGATGGTGCTTTCTTTCTTCCAGGTGAAGATGTGTTGAAACCGGATGTAGATGGTGCTTTTTTTCTTCTTCCAGGAAACGAGACGAAACATGGCGGCAATGGCTTGGCTGTACTATACATTATTCTGAAGGTTCTGTTAGTTTTTGACACCCTGAAGCTTCAGCAACAAGTATGGCCTGACAATGCATGAGTTTTATTCAGGGAAGCTCCTACTTTTCTCTTTTTTGCATCTTGCAAGTAAAGTAATCTTTCTAGTATTGTACTATAGCTTTGAATAAACTAGCAGCATCTGGTGCTTTAATCAATTTTCTACTTTTTTGGTGCATCTTCACTTGGATGTAAACAATCTGAACGAGTCACTCATGCATGTAAAAAGTAGGCGGTATGTAAATTTTGTACTCTGAAGTCTGAACTCTGAATTTCAATCAGAGCTGAACGTAGCCATGAACCTTTCAAACTTCATGTGTGAACTCTGAAACTTATTATAGAAAGTTGCCAGCAGCTAATAGGCTAAACTTTTATTTACGATTTGACTTCAGTCTCTTCAGAGCCACAACTATTATACAGAGAAGAGTATCAACATTTTCCATTATCATGGCAGCATATGTATGACAAGAGTTCTTTTATGTTTTCAGAATGTTGGGACTGGTCTTAACTAATTATGATGAGAAATCACTTTCTTATCTTAAATACATCAGTGATTGTAGGATTTTGATTCTCCTGTTGTTTTCATAAATGTCGAATTTAGTCTATTAAATAGGCATGTTTTCATACAGGTTCACCAAAAGGGAAATGCCATTTTTACAGTGTTGGGGGATAAAAATGTTTTACATTGAAGTGTAAAGCGTACATTTAGTATCTATTGTATTGAAGGCACGCTGATGAAATCCAAGTGCAAATGCTAGTTGATTAGCATCATTCTTATTTCTGCAATTTATTTCTCCAACATTTATGCATATCCATTTCGAGTAGATAAATAAACTTCACTAGTGAACTTACTGCATGAAGGCAATGTGCTGAAAGTTGATAATGAAATACAGCTCCTGAATTAATCCCGAAAATTATAACAATTATTTCTATGGAGCAGAGACGGAAAGACCACCGCAGCCGTGAGGACGACCAGGAGAGCAGCACCAACTGGAGGATGATGTAGTACTGCTTCTGTTGCCAGATCAAACTCAGCAAGGTTGTATACCAACTGAACTTTTACACGAAGAGGAGAGCCTGATAATGAGAGATTCAGGGGATTGAACAGGACTATAAATCGATGAGTCCAAATAAACAGGGGCTGGGTTTGAACATGCACAGGTATGGTGCCACGTACGGGGATTCAGCACAAGATAGTTCAAACTACAACCACATCAAAGTGCTCTTTCTTTCTTCTGGTCGTTGCTAGCTCCTGATGAAACTGATACTTTCCATTCCTTGATGGCACGGTTTTGAAATTTTCCATCCTCATGTCATGTTGACACCACATGTTGGAATAGAGATATTACGAGATCAGGCAAATCTAAAAATGCTATTTAGTAGGTGGTTCCTTGCAAGAATTTCAGTATTTTTCACTAGGCGCATTGTGAAGTTATCATTTCTCAGCTGTCCCAGGAAATGAGAAAAGTGGGGTAGCTTTCCTCATCAATATCAAGAAATGAATAGACAATATTTTCCGGTCTAGTAAATAATTAGAGGCAACTTGGGATGGCACCGGCTGGGGGCTCTTCACTCGGAAGGAGGGTCAGCAAAGTTTGAGCTGAAAAGGCGGGTTTGAGGAGCGTGTGTGTGTGTGGACTTTTACTGCAGGGCATGTAGACTGTTTGCCAGCTCAATATAAGTTGTGAAATGACCTCGGCTGATTGTTGTTTCAGAAATCTCTTCCTAGTTGGGAAAGGAAGATGGCGACTGTTGGAGTTGCTGGGACACTTTGGGGGATCCAGAAGGCCAAAAAATATGGCATGTTTCGAGCTGCGATCCCAGCTCACTTGCCTCTCATGTTTGCTACGTGCTGGATTGGCAACCGCTGGAGCTTGGTACAAGCGAGGCGACGGAGGGAAAAAGGGAGGCACCGCAACAGGGCTTAATTTTGCTTGCAGAATGAACAATTTTGCTTCCAGAATTGCAGAATAGGCTTAATTGCAGATTCTGGAAGCATGGCAATTCAGGTTACTTTGAATCTCGGAATCATCCTCCCTGACTTACACCCAAGTGAACAAGCTATCTATAGTAAGTGAAAGTTTGTTTCTGAATCTATCAGGCCTTAATAATTGTTCAAGTCTGATTTTTATGTTCTCTTGTAAATTCTAATGGCAGCTGCAATTTTTGACAAGCAAATTTCATCAGTACTGCTGTACTGGTAGTACTGGTACTGTTCTTTCTCTATAGAAATGTGGGCAATGTTATTTACTAACTGAACTTTGCAAAGCACAAACAAAAAAGAGACCATATTGATCAACGTGCCATTCTGTAGAGATTATCGTACATTTCATCCCCTCAAATACAAGTTTTTTGTTGTTCTTCAGGTGAGAAGATGAGAAGATGTGGAGTTCTTCCTCAAGCAAAAAGTGGCTGGGCAATAGGAGCATACTGATTTACTGAATGTGGATGGTGCTTTCTTTCTTCCAGGTGAAGATGTGCTGAAACTGCATGTTGATGGTGCTTTTTCTTCTTCTTCCAGGAAACGGGAGGAACCATGGCGGCAATGGCTTTGCTGTACTATACATGATTCTGAAGGCTGAGTAAGTTGATGATGCCCTGAAGCTTCAGTGACAAGTACGGCCTGATCATGGCGAGAGTTTTATTCAGGTAAGCTCCTACTTTTCTCTTTTTTGAGTCTTGCAAGTTAAGTAATCCTTCTAGTATTGTACTATAGATTTGAATAAACTAGCAGCATCTGGTGCTTCAATCAATTTTGTATATTTTGTTGGATCTTCACTTGGATGTAAACAATTTGAACGAGTCATGCATGTATGTAAACAGTAAGCGTTATGTAAATTTTGTACTCTGAACTCTGAATTTGAATCCCTGAATCTTTCAGACTCCATGTGTGAACTTTCAAACTTATTATACCCAAGTCAAGTGTGAAGCTGTACAGTAAGTGCTTAAAAATCTTCCAGGAGTCAAGTTAACTTGAATCAGAGCTGAAAATGTGTGATTTGCTTCAGACACTTCAGAGCCACAACTATTTTATCAGTATTTTCCATTATCACAGCGGCATCTGTATGACACGAGTTCTTATGTTTTCAGAACGTTGGGACTGGGCTTAACTAATTATGTTGATAAATCACTTATCTTAAACTAGATCAGTGATTAGAGGACTTTGAGCGAAAAGCTCTTGCGTCTTTTTCATAAATGCCCAATTTTGTATTATTAAAATGTGTGTATTTTCGTACTTGTTCGCTGAAAGTATTGGAGGCATGTGATGAAAACCAAGTGCTAATGCTAGCTGACTGCATCATTCTTATGTCTGGAGTTTATATCTCCAACATTTACGCATATTCATTTACAGTAGAACTTCAGTAGTGAACTTACTACATGAAGGCAATGTGCTGACAGTTAATAATAAAATACAGCTCCCGAATTAATCCCGAAAATTGAAATGAGGCCATGATGAGCGAGATGAGACCACGGTGACCGTGAGGATGACCAGGAGAAGAGCATCAACTGGGGGATGATGTTGTACTGGTAATTCAGAGCCTTATAATCAGAGATTCATTCAGGGTGCTCATGACTATAAATTGACGAGTCAAAATAAACAGGGGCTGGATTTGAACATGGAGAGGTTCAAACTAGAACGGGGATTCAGTTCAACTAAATTATCAGAGACAGGATGGTCCAAACTAGAACCACATCAAAGTTCTCTTCCTCTTTCGTTCCTTTGGTTGTTGCTAGGTCCTGATGAGACTGATACTTTGGTTCCTTGATGGCACGGATTCGAACGTTCCATGGGATGAGAGGCAGGAGTCTTCTCTTTTCTGGGTGGCTGTATTGGTACCGCTCTTCTCTTTTGTATCTCTTGCGCGCCGTGTCTCTACTACGTCTACGTACCGGGTGGTTCATCTCGGGTTAATTTTCTGTTACTGATGTACAGAATGAACAACTTTGCTTCCAGAATTGCAGAATTCTGGAACCATGGCAATTCAGGTTACTCTGAATCTTCCTCCCTGACTTACACCCAAGTGAACAAGCTATCTATATTAAGTGATTTTTTTTTTCTGAATCTATCGGGCCATAATTGGTGAAGTCTGATTTTTATGTTCTCCTCTAATGGCAGCTGCAATTTTTTACAGGCAAATTTCATCAGTAATGTTGTACTAGTAATGTTCTTTCTCTATAGAAATTTGTACAAGTCAATGCATGCATAAACAGTATGCATTAAATTTTATACTCTGAACCCTGAATTTGAATAAGATGTGGACGTTAACCAGATTTGTTTTCTCTCTCTTGTATTCTTGGATGGCCTAACGGCTATTGCTTTTCCTTGGGGCATGTGGTCTCAAAACTGAATTGTGCAGTTGTAGTCTAGCAATTATGTAATGGACATTTCAAAGGCCTTGGAATTTGAACAGGGGAGGCGAATTGATGCTTGTATGTCACAATGCTGAAAAGCAGAGGGCATTTAGTACAATAGTATAAAGGAACTTATGTTAATGATAGTATGAGCAGATTGAACTGCTGATGGTGATGTCTTTCTTCCAGGAGAAGATGTGCTGACTGCTGGTTGCTATGGATCTGCATCTACGTGACTCCGAAGGCTCCATTGGAGGATCAACCCTGGTTCAGGGCCAGGCTCAGGGCATATCGCAGCGTAAGCGGAGGCGGATCTCAGTCAATGGTACTCTAGTTGATGATGCCATGAAGCTTCCTTCAGTTACAGGTATGACCTGACGGCAGCGGCGTGAGTTTTGTGTTTCTCTTTTTGGATTCCGCAGGCTGTGCAATCCTTCCTTGTAGTATTGTGCTACAGATTCTAATACCTGCCAACCATGTACAACTTTTGTAGCCAAAGCAAGGTGGTTGTTTATGGATGATGTTTTTACATAGAGAGCTAATTAAAATGATGTTTCCCGCGCTCCATGATTAGACGATTGCCTTGTTGGCCCTTAAAAGCATAATTGGTCGAATTACTGATCTGAATGAGCTGCTCCTCTTGTTTTACTTTATTCTATTTTCCTTTATGTGAAAATCTCTACCAGTCTGTGTTGTCGTTAAAGAAGATGCACTAATACATTGTTTTACCAGGCATTCAAACTTACTGCAGATGATCTGTTTTATATTCACCTGAACCCTAGTGGCCTGCAACACCTTGAGCAAAAGTTGGGAGTGCAGGATTGTGAGCCGAGATGTTTATATGCCTCAAGCTTATGAAAAAGTTTGTTGATCAGCAGCATGGTAACTGGCTGCAGAGTTAAGTGAGGAGCACACAAGTGTTTTTTGCTACTTCCGTAGAGATTTCAACATCAGAAGGCCAATTTGGCTCCCGGGCTCAGCTGCACCCACGCCTACGAAAAAAACAAAATAAATACTAAAAAAATTCCAAAAAAAGTTTGTGTCGTAGATAATTTGATGCGTGAGGTCCACTAAAAAATTCAACTCGTTTGGACATTTGAGCATCTCTCGGCAAAAAAGACAAAATCGGGGTCTGTAAAAAAGTTTACTGTTCACGAACTGTTTTGACCCGATTTGTCTTTCTTGCCGAGAGCTGCTCAAATGTCCAAATGAGTTGCAATTTGTAGCGGACCTCATGCAACAAATTATCCACTACACATTTTTAGTATTTGTTTTGAAATTTTTTTCTGAGCAGGAGCATCTGAGCTTGGGCTCAGATACGGATTTTTGTTTCAACACGGACTACATACTGATGCATATAGACATATTTTAAAGTGTAGATTCACTCATTTTGCTCCGTATGTAGTACGTATTAGAATCTCTAAAAAGTCATATATTTAGAAACGCAGAGAGTAGTTGACAGCTTCTTCTCTAGTGTCAAAAACCATTTTGGGACGGAGGTCTCATATCTTATTGCTTGTTCTATGCAAATCCATTTTCCTCATAGTGAAACTTTAGGGGGTATATATACCCCTTGCAACTTTTCCCTACATTTTGTTTCTACTCCTTTTTCACAACCCTAAACCATATAGATGCAGAGAAAAGATGCAGCCATCGCTGGTTCCGCAACAAACCTAGGCTTTTGCCTGGAGACAACAATCCAAACAAGGGGGACACACCTCAACGACGCCTCCAAGGAGGGGTACGATGCCCACGGGCCCCGTCACTGCCAGCACCAACCGAAGATATGCAGGATTTTTATCCGCAACGCCGCACACATCCCACCCATCCGATAGGAAAACGACCATATTGTACACGTTGTGGCACACCCACTGGCGGAGCTTCTGCAAGGCCAAGTGGGCCGTGGCCCGCCCAGGTCCGGAGCAATTTTTTTATATATATATATATATGCTTCATACCCAGCCGGCCAGCCTAGCCCACAACCAGTACGCAGGTGCAGCCCACAGCCGATACACACATAAGCCTCTGCCTCGCAGACACGCACAGCCGCACGTCCAAAAAAAAGCACACAACGGAGCTGCCGCTAACCGCCGTCTCATAGCGCAGCCGCGGGCCTGCCTCCGGCCGGCGCCGCCCACGGGCACGGCGCACATCAGTTCCTATCTCCACTTCATCCAACGCTCCACCGGCCACAACCACTCCTTAGCCGACCCACGAGCGGACGTGCACACGCAGCCGCGAGCAGGTTAGCCGGCGACGGTGGCGGTGCGAGGGCGAGGCAGTGAACTGCCAACTGGGAAAATCCTTCTCTGAATCCTTACAAGCTGCGAAGGTAAATCGATTCAAATCATCCCAATTTTATTCCCCTGAACAGAACCTAGGTCATCGTTCATTCCCCTGAACAGAACCTAGATCCCCAAAATTCCCAATTGGCCGAATATTTCACTGAAGATCATACTGGTTTAGTGTCAAGTGTCCACAGAACACAGTGGATGGTTTCTAATTTAGTAGGCAAGTTTCGTTTCCAGAATTGAGCAATTGGGCTTGCTGTAGCATAAATAATTCATTCCATTGTGTTTACAGGTTACAAGTTGGGGTCTAGGCAGCCATGGGCAAGGCCAGTCAGCAAAAAATTGATTTGGTTTTCAAAACAAAAAGAGATGATGACATGATTGGATTTGAGGAAGATCCTTCACCAATGGCAGATCAACCTTTGCCAATGCTTGAAATTGAACAGCCACACCCAGAGAGCCAAGATGAAGGTCTTCATGCAAACGAACCTATAACATTCCGAGGTGTCAAGTTCTTGCAGCGAGACCCAGGATTACGCCCGCAAATTTGGCAATATCCACCCGAACAAAGAGATAGTGTGCGGAGAGCATATTTGCTGTTAGGTTCTATGCAACCTGAGCTACAGATCTATAAACCTTCTGGTGAAAAAGGGCATCCAAAGAAGTGGTTTCTACTTCTCAAGTCTTCCAAAAACTGCTCTATCATCATAAACACCGTTGACTCATCTTCAAAGCGACATGATCAGCTCCATCAAGCCCAACTAGTTGAACTTGAAAATGCAATTGCTAATGCCAATATTGAGACAGGACAAGGGGCAAATCAGATTCATACCCTTAAGCGACCAGGGGACACAAGGTGGGGTTCTCATTTTGGTTCAGTTTACAGCCTTATGAAGATGTTTGGTGTTGTTTTTTCTGTCATCCAAGATATAGCAGCCGATAGATCAATTGGCTCATTGCGTGCAGATGCCGACACTTGTTTCGGCTACTTGTCCTCCTTCGAGTTCATATTTAACTTATGTTTGATGAAGGAGATATTTGAGATAACCGAATTGCTTAGCCAAGCTTTACAGAAGAAGTCACAAGATATTGTGAATGCTGTTCATTTAGTCTCCTCAACTAAAGAGTGTCTCCAACAACTAAGATCAGATGATGGCTACCAAGAATTTATTGTCACAGTTGTTGAGTTCTGTACAAACCACTCCATTGTCATTCCTGACTTTGAGGAAGCTTACATCATGCGTGGTGGCCGTACCCACCATCAACCCAATCAGCTGACCAAGGAGCATTACTTTCGATTCAAAATATTCTATGCAACACTGGACACTCAACTATTTGAACTAAATCATAGGTTCAATGAGAAGGTAATGGATCTTCTAACCACTAGTGCCACCTTGATTCCTAGAAACAAATTTAGAGGATTTAAAGCTAGTGATATATGTGACATGGTGAAAAAGTACTACCCAGCAGACTTCCCCCAACAAGATATCTATGGATTACAACTACAACTAAAACATTTTGTTTTGGATGCTTCCAAGGATGAATATATGAGAAATATATCAAACTTGATTGATCTTTGTCGATACCTTGTGGAGTCAGGAAGACATGTTGTCTTCAATTTGATTGAAAGATTACTCCGCTTGCTCATTACCCTTCCAGTTTCTACGGCGAGTGCTGAGCGTGCATTTTCCAGTATGAAGATCATTAAAACAAGGTTGCACAATACAATGGAGGATGACTTTCTTGCCAATAACTTGTTAGTTAACATAGAGGGTGAACTTCTGGAGAAGTACAGCTATGAAGATATCATTGAAGATTTCAAATGCGTGAAGGAACGGAATGCTGATTTGTAGTATGTAACTCCACACAACTTTGCCTGATGGTCAAATGGTATGGCTTATTTTCGTTTGGAGTAGTATATATGGTCAAATGTTATGGCTTATTTTGGTCTCGGTAGTATATATGTATATATATGCATCTGCTCATCTTGTATTCAATGTGAACAGAAGGTGTAGTGACTATATCTATTGAAATAGTATATATGCTTTAGAATTTGAAGAATATTGTGCTCTTCGGCCCGCCCAACTTTTTTTTTCAAGCTCCGCCACTGGGCACACCGCCGCTGCTGCAACACCTCCTCATCATGTCGATGGTGTAACGAAACATCGACACCCTGTACAGCCGAGGAACCACATTCCATCTCCACCTCTTGCGCGATCGAGATCTAGCAGTACCAGCCTAGGCTCCATCACCAGCACGCCAAGGCCGCCGATACTGGAAGCATCACCTGATCACACCACTCCGAGCGGGCAGGGACCCAGATCGACCCCGGATGGATCCAACTCCAATCAGCACCGCCGCCAGCAATTCCCGGACCGTAGCCTCCCGCCCGCCGCTCCGACGACACGTTCACCAATGGACCGCATAACAGCCAGTGCCCCGTCGTCGCTCGCGCAAAGTCACCTAGTCGAACGCCGCTACCCCTCTGCATAGCCCAACCATGTCGCCTCCCACATCGGCGTCTTCTCGAGGACCATCGCGCACCACCCTCTCCTTTGCTAGCTCCCAATCATGCTCCACTGCTCCGTGCTCCCCTCGTCGTGCACTGCCACACCAAAGGACTCCCCACGCTACCCACTTGACGCCACTCCCCCCAACCGAGGGCGCGTCGAACCCACACCCTTCGTCTTTGACGGGCCGAGTGCCGCACCACCGTCGGCACTGGCCTAGGAGCACGCGAGGAGGGTATTGAGTGGCTAGGGTTGCCCCTCCGGTGTCGCGGGCAAGAGCGGATTGGGAGAGAGATGGGAAAGGGGTTGATTTTTGACCAGTCAACCCAAATTAAAATCATGAATGTATTTTCACATTTTTGAATCTATTTTTTTCTATGGTGTACGCCTTTGAAGGTGTGACACACTTTGTTGAACTCAAATGAGAATGACTACATCGGGAACATAATTTAGGGATACATAATTCGAATCATAAGAATTTGTAACAGAAGTGTGTGCCTCCCTTGCTGCAAATGCAATGCAAAAGGGATCGCTCACGTTATAGATAGAAATGGCATGGCAGCATGAGACTGACGGGCGGGACCCACTCAGGTTGAACAACGCTGGACTGGAGACAGGAATCACCGTCCCCGTTCCCCACCACCAAGCAGCCATCCGCTTTCCCCATTCCCTCGCCGCCGCCGCCGCCGCCGCCGCCGCGGCCAATCTCCCTCTCCGCGGGCGGCGCCGCCATGCTCCGCCTCAGGTGCTGCCTCCTCACCCAGCTCCTCTCATCTCCCTCCGCGTCTCCCGCCTCCCACCTCCGCCGCCTCTTCTCCGCCGCCGTGCCCGCCGTCTCCCCGAACCCTAGCTTCGCCGTGGAGGACTACCTCGTCTCCACCTGCGGCCTCACCCGACCACAGGCCGCCAAGGCCTCTCCAAAGCTCTCCCACCTCAAATCCCCCGACAACCCCGACGCCGTCCTCTCCTTCCTCGCTGGTCTCGGCCTCTCCACCGCCGATGTCGCCGCCCTCGTCGCCAAGGACCCGCAGTTCCTCTGCGCCAAAGTGGACAAGACCCTGGCCCCCGTCGTCGCCGGGCTCACTGGCCTCGGCCTCTCGCACTCCGACATCGCGCGCCTCGTCTCGCTCTCCCGTAAAAGCTTCCGCTATAGATCCATCGTCTCCAAGCTGCACTACTACATGCCTCTCTTTGGGTCCTCTAAGAATCTCCTCCGGGCCCTCAAGAGGAACCCCTACCTTCTCTCGTCTGACCTCGACGGCATCGTCAAGCCCAATGTCGCTTATCTGCACGAGTGCGGGCTAGGTGCTTGTGACATTGCCAAGCTATGCAGCAATCAACCGCGCCTGCTCACCACCAATCCAGAGTGCATCCAGGGCATGGTGACACGCGCTCAAAACATAGGTGTGCCCCGTGGCTCTGCGATGTTCAGGCACGCGCTGCATGCTATTGCATTCCATAGTGAGGAGGAGGTCGCAGCTAGAGTAGACTACTTGAAGAGCACATTCAGGTGGTCGGATGCTGAGGTGGGCATTGCTGTGTCTAAAGCTCCATCGGTGCTGACGAGGGCCAAGGAATCGCTGCAGCGCAGGTCCAAGTTCCTCATCTCTGAGGTGGGCTTGGAACCGGCTTACATTGCTACAGCCTAGAGGGCCGGCTCAGGCCCCGGTACTATGCTGTAAAGTTTCTCAACGAAAATGGATTGCTCAAGCGCAACCCGAGCTACAGCACAGTTTTCACGGGAACCGAAAAGACATTCAGGGAGAAGTTCATATGTCCTCATAAGGAAGCTGCACCACACCTCCAAGAAGACTATGATGCTGCTTGTAAAGGGCAACTGCCGACTAATTTCAGATTCACACGAGCCAAGAACGGACTATGATGTAATTGTCTGCTGCTGTATGACTGTTAGATGCTGGGTTGGTCGTTGCTAACGTGTGATGGAATTGATAATTTGATCCCTGAAGACTGGTATGTAATGCTATCACTCGCAGAGAAGAAACCATGGATTGGTTATGAACCTTTTTCGTCCTCATTCATGTTTTAGACACACGTATTGGAACTAAGTAAGTGTGAGGTCAGGCCATTCTGCAATGCATTTAAAATATCAGTTTTTGAGTTAGTTGCTGGTGCATTGAGACAATGAGCCACAGTATGGTATCCTTCATGTGGATAATTGGAGCATCAATCTGATGCCAGTCACAAATTTAGGTAAGTACCTACTCCGTCCCAAAATAAGTGTCGTGCCACGACACTTATTTTGGGACGGAGGGAGTAGTCTTTTTGGAAGCAGCTGTAGGAGATGTTGGCTCCTGGTGTTAGCGCTTCCTATTGAGGGCCTAGGGTCAAGTCACCTGGCTTTAGCTTAATCTATTTTTTGATTATGGTTTGTTATAAAAAATAATTTTGGTTTGCTCATATGCAGACTCATAGTGATCCATTTTTTTTGCTTTAACTAACTAATATAGATGTATTCACTCAACTATGAAAAATGTCCGGAAGTGGATTCTCCTTTAGTTGGATAAGAGGTAATGATTTGGAGCCATTGGTCATATTGGAAATACCTACTGGACTGCAGGATGAAATGCGCAGGGCTCACATCCGTACAGGTTATCTGCTAAGGAGAGATGCTCACTTTACTAAACGTCGAACTCCCACATGGAGGAGGGTTGGCATCATTTAAATTTAAGTAAGTAAACTTAGGTGCATCCATTCATTTTTATGCTAGTAATTTTATTGAGACAATGGAGAAGCACTTGCTGCTAGACAAAGAAGCCCTAATTTTGTACTGTGTGTATTTTCGATTTTTATGCTCTGCACCATGGCCATAAATTATGTGTTTGTTGTGGATGGCAGCTTAAGATTTTTAGTTCATTATTGCATTTTGGTCCTGTGGGTAATTCTTTGTGCCAAGCACCACCAGGAGGTTTACTAGCAGCTAGTTGGTGTTTCTTCCTTCTGTAACTGAGCTGCCTCTTCTTTAGTTTGGCTAAAACTGAGTGTTTATTACTCCCTCCGTTCCTAAATATAAGTCTTTTTAGAGATTTCAATATGGACTACATATGGAGCAAAATGAGTGAATCTACACTCTAAAATATGTCTATATAGATCTGTATGTAGTCCGTATTGAAATTTCTGAAAGGACATATATTTAGAAACGGAGGGAGTACTTTGGCTATTGTGATTGTGAATGTAGGAACCAAACAGTTGGATACATGGTCTGAATCTTAGCAGAGACTGCAGGTTCTTAATTACTCCCCCCTAGTATTCTTGTTTGTTCAAAATGCTGCACATAATCTGCTAGCCTTTTGGGGCAGATTACTTCCAACTGACCACATAATCTGTACTTGATTATTGGGTGTTCATCTGGAGAAGGATATCATTGAAGTTCAGTGACGGATAGTGTACCTATGATTTTTGTAAAGGGAAAATTTAAGTCATAACAGGAAAAGGAAAACAACCGGATGGGATGCCATGCAGTATAGAACCTTGCAAAATTTCAAACATAGGAATAGTATGTACCTCAGTTTACGAACCAACCTGTGCGAGGATGGTGCACATTTGTTTGTTCATGATTTGAGGCTGTAGAAGTTGGAAGTTCTCAGGTGTGTGCTTGCAGTAAGGCAAAGGATAAGTCCATGCTATACTGGCCAAGAGATGTGATTTAAAAGATCAGCTATGTGTCCCTTTCTCTGGTGCTTGTTGAAATTATAGAAACAATATGAATTAAATGCAGGCGAGGGGAACAGGTTGATCAGTAAAGCGGCTTACCACCGGGTGAGAAGATGTGGAGTTTTTTCATCAAGCAAAAAGTGGGTGGGCAATAGGAGCATACTGATTTACTGAATGTGGATGGTGCTTTCTTTCTTCCAGGTGAAGATGTGTGGAAACTGGATGTCGATGGTGCTTTTTTCTTCTTCCAGGAAACGAGATGAAACATGTAGGCAATGGCATACTACTTGCTGTATTAGAGAGTTCACTTGCAAGATCCTGTCGACGGTGGTTGGTGTCAAGACCTTGTCTGAAACTTGTCAAGAAAAGCAACTCAACAACTGGACACTTTTACTGTCGTGTACCTTGAGTAATAAGGCTATAAAAGCCAGAGATCTCCAGCCCCTAGAGCTTCATCCTCCTTGTGTATATCCCAGAGCCATATGTGTATCTTGAATACCTAGAAACCCTTTCAGCCTGAAAATTCCATTGAAAGCGGCGACTTTTCAGTCCAAGATTGTTTGCTCTGAAACTGAACCTTACAGTTGAAGCCTGAACCTGTCAAGTTTCAGCTTTAGAATGAAGATGAATGTTGCAGATCTTCCAAATGCGTTTACGTGTTCATCTCGAAATATAGAGAATGGGATCGCCCTGCTGATCGAGATCAAAAACCAACTTAAATCGGTCGAGGGTTCTGCTCGTGCTGCCCAAATCAACTTCCTGCAAAGAAAAACGTAGGTGATGGACGGTCCTTGACAATCAAAAAAACATCAACAATGGAGGTTTTCAAAATTTTATTACTCCCTCCAATCCGAATTAATTCACGCGGTCTCTATACCAATTTGTACATAGGCTTGTATAGAGGTTGCGCCAATTAATTCAGATAAGAGGGAGTAGTCGAGTTTGGCGCTGCATTGATTTTGAAATGCACCTTCCATTTTCTTGTCTTTGATATTTCAACAAATCGATATGATATCTGTGAGAAGAAACGTATTACTCCCTCTGATCCATAATAAAAATAAATAAATTAGACCACCGGGGGAGGAACCGCGCGACATTATATAAAAAGAGAATGTGAGACACAGAATTCGACCTGAAGAGGGGTTGAACTCTGGTCAGCAAGGCGAAACCACAACGCCCCCACCACTGGGCTATGAACTCATCCCTCCCTCGGATCCATATTACTCCCTCCGTCTGAAAATACTTGTCATCAAAATGGACAAAAAAGGATGTATCTAAAACTAAAATACGTCTAGATACATTCCATTTTATTCATTTTGATGACAAGTATTTCCGGACGGAGGGAGTACTTGTCACACGGTATGCGGCGCTCAGCAAGCAAACACGCCCCCATGTGCGTGCTTTGGGCCGACCCAAGTGTGGGGTGGGGCACGCCCCTATTTTTTATTGTTTTTTTAACTTCCAAAAATGTTCGAATATCCTAAATCCAAAAAGAATTGGGGGTTTGAATTTTTTTCCCCATTTAAAAAATAATATGAAAAAAGATATCAAAATTTTAAAAATACTCACAAATTAGCAAATGTTCAAGAATGTGAAGAACAAAAAATGTTCTCGGATATCAAAAATTATTCAGAAATTTGAAGAATATCCATGATTCCAAAATAATGTTCATGAATTGAAAAAAAGATTCACGAATGAAAAAATCTTTTCACAGATTTGAAGAAACTTTTCAAAAATTAAAAAAAAACTTGGATTAAAAAAAATCTCGTATTTCAAAAAATACTCTTGGATTTCCAAAAGTTGTTCGTGAATTTGCAAAATTTTAAAAAATGTTCACACCATAAAAAAATATTCCTAGATTTCAAAAATTGATTGTGAATTTGAAATAAAAAAGGAAAAGGAACAAAATAAAATAAAAAACAAACATGAAAAAATGAAACAAAAAACCTCGAAGATGGGACCTAGTTGGGCCGGCCCAACTGATGGAGCAGCACCACATTTGCGCGATTTTGTTCCACGCTCAGCCTCTCTCCTGTCAAATTTTCTCTGAAGTTCTGCTCTCTGTTTGGGGTTGATAACATTCTCATAAAAAGGTTGAATATCCAGTGGCCTTCTCTTTGTAGGAGTAAAAACCTTTGGCAGCTCAGGGCCTCTAGTCATTGGAATTTCATTATCACTGAAGATCGATCCCTCCATATCTTATATCATTCACATACAACTCAAAAGTTTTGATCTTGCTGACCACTGACATCATATGATTTTTGTCAGCATCACATCCAAGCACTCGCAGACCATCAAACAATTATTTCTGTGGCAACAACTAATACACTTCCAACCTTGTGACATCTGCATAGCCAATTGTCGGTGTCAAAACCGGCGGATCTCGGGTAGGGGGTCCCGAACTGTGCGTCTAAGGCTAATGGTAATAGGAGACTGGGGACACGATGTTTACCCAGGTTCGGGCCCTCTCGATGGAGGTAATACCCTACTTCCTGCTTGATTGATCTTGATGATATGAGTATTACAAGAGTTGATCTACCACGAGATCAGAGAGACTAAACCCTAGAAGCTAGCCTATAGTATGATTGTTGTTGTCCTACGGACTAAACCCTCCGGTTTATATAGACACTTGAGGGGGCTAGGGTTACACAGAGTCGGTTACAGAGAAAGAGATATATAATCCGGATCGCCAAGTGATACGTCCATTTTGCATCATGTTTTTATATCGATATTTATCGCGTTATGGGCTGTTATTTCACGTTATGTCACAATACTTATGGCTATTCTCTCTTATTTTACAAGGTTTACATGAAGAGGGAGAATGCGGGCAGCTGGAATTCTGGGCTGGAAAAGGAGCAAATATTGAAGGACTATTCTGCGCAACTCCAAAAGTCCTGAAACTCCATGGAATATCTTAAAATAAATAAAGAAAAATCGTCGCCAAAGATGAAGGCCAGGGGGCCCACACCCTGCTCACGAGGGTGGGGGCGCGCCCCTCCCCCCTGGGCGCGCCCCCTACCTCGTGGGCCCCCTGGTGGCTCTCCGACGCTCATCTTCTCCTATATGAAGTCTTTCGATGAGAAAAAAATAGCAAACAACCTTTCGGGACGAGACTCCGCCGCCACGAGGCGGAACCTTGGCGGAACCAATCTAGGGCTCCGGCAGAGCTGTTCTGCCGGGGACACTTCCCTCCGGGAGGGGGAAATCATCGCCATCATCATCACCAACGCTCCTCTCATCGAGAGAGGGCAATCTCCATCAACATCTTCACCAGCACCATCTCATCTCCAAACCCTAGTTTATCTCTTGTATCCAATTCTTGTCTCCAAGTCCGGGATTGGTGCTAGTAGGTTGCTAGTAGTGTTGATTACTCCTTGTAGTTGATGCTAGTTGGTTTACTTGGTGGAAGATCATATGTTCAGATCCTTTATGCATATTATTACCCCTCTGATTATGAACATGAATATGCTTTGTGAGTAGTTCGTTTGTTCCTGAGGACAAGGGAGAAGTCTTGCTATTAGTAGTCATGTGAATTTGGTACTCGTTCGATATTTTGATGAGATGTATGTTGTCTAACCTCTAGTGGTGTTATGTGAACGTCGACCACATAACACTTCACCATTATTTGGGCCTAGAGGAAGGCATTGGGAAGTAATAAGTAGATGATGGGTTGCTAGAGTGATAGAAGCGTGAACCCTAGTTTATGCGTTGCTTCGTAAGGGGCTGATTTGGATCCATATGTTTCATGCTATGGTTAGTGTCTGTGTCAAAACCGGCGGATCTCGGGTAGGGGGTCCCGAACTGTGCGTCTAGGCGGATGGTAACATGAGACAAGGGACACGATGTTTTTACCCAGGTTCGGGCCCTCTCGATGGAGGTAAAACCCTACTCTTGCTTGATTAATATTGATGATATGGGTAGTACAAGAGTGGATCTACCACGAGATCAGAGAGGCTAAACCCTAGAAGCTAGCCTATGGTATGATTGTTGTTCGTCCTACGGACTAAAACCCTCTGGTTTATATAGACACCAGATAGGGTTAGGGTTACACAAAGTCGGTTACAATGGTAGGAGATCTACATATCTGTATCGCCAAGGAAAGTCCCATCCGGACACGGGACGAAGTCTTCAATCTTGTATCTTCATAGTCCAAGAGTCCAGCCAACGGTGATAGTTCGGCTATCCAGACACCCCCTAATCCAGGACTCCCTCAGTAGCCCCTGAACCAGACTTCAATGACGACGAGTCCGGCGCGCATATTGTCTTCGGCATTGCAAGGCGGGTTCCTCCTCCGAATACTTCATAGAAGATTTTGAACACAAGGATAGTGTCCGGCTCTGCAAAACAAGTTGCACATACTACCGTAGACAGAATAACCTTTGCACAGATCTGCTGACGTATTCCGCGGCGTGACATCACACCACGGCCAGGCCTTTATACGAATCGTTTTTACTGTTCCACCTCAGCGCGTTTAGCGAGGCGGTTTCCTTGGCACGTCTTATCAGAGCGGAGATCGTGCCCCCTTATTCCGGGATTCCCATCAATACGGACGTGGGTAACCCAACCGCGCCATTGATTACGGCGCTTGGGAGATAAGCGAGTTTTACCAGGCTGGCGGGGGACGCATAGCCTTGTCCGTCCATATAAGGGGATAATGATCCACCTTTTCACCTACGCCTTCTTCCTCCTTTGCTCATCCATTTCCGCGCATCCGAGCTCCAGCGCCCAAGTCCGCACATCCCTCCTCAACCTTCTCCAACTATGTCCGGAGCGGGAGGCAAGTGGATGGCCTCCTCCGTCACGGAGGGGCACATCAAAAAGCTGCGAAAGGCCGGATACTTGTCCAGCGACATCGCGCACCGGCTTCCTGACGCGGGGCAGCTCATTCCCACCCCCAGGCCCCATGAGAGGGTGGTGTTCCTCACCCACTTCCTCCGCGGACTAGGTTTTCCACTTCACCCATTTGTCCGGGGGCTCATGTTCTACTACGGCCTGGACTTCCATGATCTGGCCCCGAATTTCATCCTCAACATCTCGGCGTTCATCGTCATGTGCGAGGCCTTCCTCTGCATCCAGCCCCACTTCGGCTTATGGCTGAAGACCTTCAATGTCAAGCCGAAGGTAGTGGGCGACTACCAAGCAGAGTGCGGAGGTGGCATGGTTGGCAAGATGGCCAAAGTCCTATGGCTCGAGGGCTCCTTTGTGGAGAACATAAAGGGGTGGCAATCGGGGTGGTTCTACATCACCGAGCCGCGCGACTCTCAATGGGCGGCGGCCCCCGAATTCCAATCTGGTTTCCCCACACGGCTCACAACATGGAAAGAGACGGGCCTGACGTGGGGTGATTCGGAAGAGTTGTCCGGACTCCAAACCTGTGTCCGAAACCTGGTGGACAATAATATCAAGCTTGTCAACGTAATCCAGGTGATGCTCATCCGCCGGATTCTCCCATGCTAACAACGGGCCTTCAAATTGTGGGAGTTCGATCCGGCACAGCACCAAACTCTGAAAAGGCTCTTCGACACTATGTACGAAGATGCCTGGAAGGTGCTGTTCAAGGGCGCCGAGGCTCCCACATCCACTACCGAAGATCACGGATTCAACTCCAACGTCAAGCCAGCGAGGTAAGTTATTTTACCCTTTAAGGGGCTCTTTTTTCATAGTTTGAGTTTATGTGGGATCTAAAACTCCCTAACCTTTGACAGGACTGGCTGAAGACGTCCGGACAGATTAACTGTCCGGCCCCCTTGCCAAAAGACCCAGCGGACGCCCAATTGACGGGGCTGCTGGCTCCGGCACCTCACATGGTGACGGAGAAGAAGGCCAAGAAGAAGGCCATGGGAACTCGAAGGAGCTCCCGGTGCCAGGTGCTGTCGGACTCATTGTCCGACGACTCTGAGGCGGAATCCTCCCCGGAGGACGAGGAGGAGGAAAAGGAAGCCTCTCCCCCAGCGAGGGGAGAGAAGAAAAGGAAGGCCGCCCCGACTGGGGAGGCCGGAGGGTCCAAAAAAGGAAGGACCCTTCCTCCGGACTTCTCCGCCAACGCCGACAACGATGAGGAGGAGTGGCCAACAAGGGCCAAGCCCCTGGCGAGATCGTAAGTGTCCGTACTCCGGAATAGCTCATGACTTTTTATTTGTCGCATAGTGTCTTCTAACACCGAATATAACCATGTAGCGCGCCCAAGGACGAGCTCGCCGCTTCATCGAGCGGCTCCCTAGATTCGTCGGATGTGAATAGCACTTCACTTCCGACCGCCTCCTCTCCTCGTGACGCAGACGACACCGCGATGGAGTCCCAAAAGGGGCCCAACAAGGAGGAGGTGGTCCTGGAGGCACCGCAAGGCGACCTCCCGGGCTCCGGGCGCAAAGGGGGCGAGACCCCAGAGGTCTCTAAGTCCGGCCCTGTGCCGGATTCTGTACCGGAACCTTTAGAGGTTCCGAAGTCCGACAAGTGGCCCCTTCGTAAGAAGTGCAAGACTGCGACGCCGGTGACCTCCGTCCATCCGGAGGCACCGGATAGCTTGCTGGAGGCGCTTAATGGCGCATCCATCGACGAGGAGCACCGCACTGTTATGAGTGTGGTGATCCAGAAAGTTCAGTCCACCAAGAGCTGGCTGACTGAAGCCTGTACCAGCCTTCTAACAGGCTTTGAGGTAAGTTTAGAATATGTAAAAATATTACCACATAGACAGTAGCCCCTGATGCTTAGTTCGGTGTTCGAAAAGAAAAGCCGGACTGAGGATCTAAAAAAAATATACGCAGGAGTCTAACATAAGTATGTCAATATGGGAATGTAGGCTGCGCTGCTGACCTCTGCCGCACTGACTGCGGAGGTCAATGCATTGAAGCAGAGCCTCGAGCGGTCCGAAAACAAGCTCGGCCTTGCCAAGAAGCAGCTCGAGGACAAGGAAGGTAAGTAATACCTTATTAAAGAAAGACCTTATAGAAAGGATTTGGTTGCAAAAATGACAGGACTAACATGGGTATTGTAGGGGCCACGAACGAGGTGGCGACCCTGAAGGAAGCGGTGTCCACGGCCGAAAGCAAAGTGGTCGCGGAGCGCACCGAGCGAGAGAAGCAGGAGGCGCGGGTGGCGGATGCGGCAAGAGCTCCAGGCTCTCGTGGAAAAACACGAGAGTTTGGAGCGTGACTCGAAGACTCGAGAGTCCGAGCTCGCCTCGGCTCTTGAGAGTGCCAAAGCCGCTAAGGCCGAAGCCCAAAAAGCCCTCCAAGAAATTGAATCATTAAAGAAGATAGCGGCGGGTAAGGCATTCTTTATGCAAAGCAAGCATGTGAAAGTGAATTACCTATTACTTACCCGAATCCGGAGCTCTCCAGGAGCATTCGTAGATCTGCCCCGTAGTGTGTCTGATGCTGCCGCGTTCTACCGCGCCAAGGAGGGGAGCTCGATGGAAAAGGTGTTCTGGTCTCAGTATGCTGAGGCCGGACATCCGGTGCCCCTAAGCGACCCGCTGAAGCAGCTGGTCGAGCTCCACAAGGTCGCCGAACAGGCCATGAAGGGCCTCATAATTCGGCTGTGGCCATTGGAAGCCATGCCTGGGAGCTACTTCGGGCTAGTGCGGCGACTGGTGGATGCCTGTCGATGGATTGAAGTCATCAAGCGCTCCGTCTGCATTGAAGGTGCCCGTCGGGCCCTTGCCCGTGCTAAAGTGCACTGGGGCAAGCTGGATGCTGAGAAGCTTGTGACAGATGGGCCACCGAAGGGCAAGGAGCATCGCAAGCCCGAAATGTACTA
This sequence comes from Triticum aestivum, assembly GCF_018294505.1. Taxonomy (NCBI): domain Eukaryota; kingdom Viridiplantae; phylum Streptophyta; class Magnoliopsida; order Poales; family Poaceae; genus Triticum; species Triticum aestivum. Next base: position 19,299,910 of record NC_057810.1, read on the forward strand.
TGAGGGCGTCATGAAGGGCGCCCGCCTTATAGTGGGTGAATGCTCCAAAGATGTAATTTTTGAATAGACTCACATTTGTTATCCTGTACGCTGAAAACTTGTTCATATGCGCTAAGCAACGCTTGTGAATTTAAAATATTACCTTCTGTGCGGCCGTTTATCAAATTTGAGAGATGGCAAGTCGTTGGCTTCAGCCCCCATGCCACGAGTGCTGGGGTGTTCGGGATAAACTTGAGCGCTCTTGTTCCCATTCTTGGGTCCATCGAGGGAGGCGCTCAACGCAACGAACAAGGCAACCGGACTATAGTGCTTGAACACTCTCACTTAGCCATAGAATTCTATAATTTTAAATTTCGGCGAAGCCCCTAGTATTCGGAAGACCGAGTTCGGGGCGCTATCCACGCCTTGGCCGGACAATGGCGACTCCTCGCTCTAAGCGGCATAAGTCTTTAGGGACCCGAGAAAACCTCTCGAACAGCGACCGGCTCTCGCCCTATCATGACGGTCAGTTTTAGCTTCTCCACTGAGGTGCTCAACCCAGCTCAACCGGGGCACAATCGCAGTGGTTCTCCCAGCGCTACCTTAGCCAATATAACAAAATGTAAGGTACCAAAACATGGGAGCCGGGCAAACCCAACTATTGACCGAAGACATGATTCGGAGCCGATGCATATAATGCTATAAGTTCGGGGTGCCGCACTTGTGGAAGTGTTCGGACTTATCACACCATATTTTTGGGGTACTTAAGCCCCTGGTGTATTGGCCGTACCAAAGTGTACGGGTGCAACATGTCATGAATGAACATATATATAGATAAAGAAAGGAGTGCAATAATAGGCAAAAGCTATGTATTGTTTATTCAAAAAGGTACTACAATGAAAGCAGAACGATACAAATAGTGCGATAAGCAAGGGATGGGACTATTTAACATGTCCCCCTCCAGGGGTAAGTTGCGGGATGGTATGTAAAACAGGTATAATGCTCGTAGTAGAGACCACCTAGACACTCGACGTAGCTTTCTGCTTCCCTGGCTATTGCATCATGAGTTCGGCAATTATAGAGCCGGACAGGGCTTCTGAAAAACGGAGTCCTGAAAGTAAGAGAAAAGAAGAAAGAAAAAGAATGACACAATCGGGAGCCCCTGGTGCGGTTGAGCCGCATTCTGGGCGTGCCGTGGTCGTGCCCCTCCCCTTATGCCCATGGTATCTCCAGAGCGTAGTTATGTATGCGTAGTACTGGCTTCGCAATTTCGCGAGGGCTGGGGTTGGGGCCGGATTGCTACGCGTGCTCGGATCGTGCCAGGCGGTCTTGTTGTAGGTTACTCCGGGCGCGCTTGGCGGTGTCCGGACGTTTAGTAGCCGGACTCGAGAATTGCCGTGAGAAGCTGCTTTGCACCTCCGCCGCGAGGGCCGCCGTATGCTCCTCCGTTCGGAGAGAGCGTTCGGTGTTTCCATTGACCGTGATTACTCCTCGAGGGCCTGGCATCTTGAGCTTGAGGTATGCGTAGTGTGGCACTGCATTGAACTTTGCAAATGCGGTTCGTCCAAGCTGTGCGTGTAGGACCTTGAAGTATGTCTAGAGGGGGGTGGTTAGACTACTTGACCAATAAAAAACTTAACCTTTTCCCAATTTTATAGTATGGCAGATTTTAGCTATTTTAGGACAAGTCAAGGAATCATCACACAATTCAAGCAAGCATGCAAAGAGTATATTGGCAGCGGAAATTAAAGCATGCAACTTGCAATAATGTAAGGGGAAGGGTTTAGAGGATTCAAACGCAATTGGGGACACGGATGTTTTTCTCGTGGTTCCGATAGGTGGTGCTATCGTACTTCCACGTTGGTGGAGACTTCAACCCACGAAGGGTAACGGTTGAGTGAGTCCACGGAGGGCTCCACCCACAAAGGGTCAACGAAGTAGCAACCTTGTCTATCCCACCATGGCCGTCGCCCACGAAGGACTTGCCTGACTAGCGGTAGATCTTCACGAAGTAGGCGATCTCCTTGCCCTTACAAACTCCTTGGTTCAACTCCACAATCTTGTCGGAGGCTCCCAAGTGACACCTAGCCAATCTAGGAGACACCACTCTCCAAGAAGTAACAAATGGTGTGTTGATGATGAACTCCTTGCTCTTGTGCTTCAAATGATAGTCTCCCCAACACTCAACTCTCTCTCATAGGTTTTGGATCTGGTGGAAAGAAGGTTTGAGTGGAAAGCAACTTGGGAAGGCTAGAGATCAAGATTCATATGATAGGAATGGAATATCTTGGCCTCAACACATGAGTAGGTGGTTCTCTCTCAGAAATGGTAAGTTGGAAGTGTAGGTTCAGTCTGATGGCTCTCTCCACGAATGAAGATGAGGTGGAGGAGTATATATAGCCTCCACACAGAATCTAACCGTTACACACAATTTACCAAACTCGGTGGGACCGAATAGTTAAACTCGGTCGGAACGAATTAGTAAACCTAGTGACCGTTAGTGATTTTCGGTGGGACTGACATGCATCTCAGTGAGACCGATATGGTTAGGGTTAGGGCATAACGTAATCTCGGTGGGACCGATTTTGGTAATTAGCTAACCAGAGAATTGGTCAGGTAAACTCGGTGGGACCGATTTGCTCTTTTCGGTGAGACCGAAATGTTACAAAAAGGAAACAGAGAGTTTACATTGCAATCTCGGTGGGACCGATCGCTCACTTCGGTTAGACCGAAACATTACGAAGGGAAACAGAGAGATTGCAACCCCATCTCGGTGAGACCGAGATCCCTATCGGTAAGACCGATTTGCTTAGGGTTTGTGGCAGTGGCTATGACTTTTGGAATCGGTGGCGCCGGATAGAAAGAATCGGTGTGACCGATTTTGGCTTTAGGTTTAGGTCATTTGTGGATGTGGGAAAGTAGTTGAGGGTTTTGGAGCGTATCACTAAGCACATGAAGCAAGAGGCTCATTAAGCAACACCTCATCCCTTCTTGATAGTATTGGCTTTTTGTATAGACTCAATGTGATCTTGGATCACTAAAATGTGAAATGAAGAGTCTTGAGCTTTTGAGCTTGAGCCAATCCTTTGTCCTTAGTATTTTGAGGGATCCACTTTCATCATCCATGCCATGCCATTCATTGAGCTTTCCTAAAATAATAGTCTTGGAATAGCATTAGCTCAATGAGCTATATGTTGTTATGAATTACCAAAACCACCTAGGGATAGTTGCACTTTCAATCTCCCCCTTTTTGGTAATTGATGACAACATATAGATCAAAGCTTCGACAAATGATAATAAGATTTAAATAACATCGTCGCTTTGAGAAGTATGTGATAAGCAAGAGCTCCCCCTAAATTTGTGCATAGTTTTTGATTTGCTTTGGACTGCAAATGCACAATGAATTAGGCTCATGGGTTACTCTTCCATGTCACATACATCTTGGTGGAGCGCTCAAAATAATAAACAATGAATACATGCACTCATCACCAAGCAAAGTGAGTGATCACATAAGATAGATAGGATAATATCAAGCATGCATAAGTGTAGCTTATGATCAAACACATGATCATCAATGTCTCACAAACATAGTATCTCAACCAAAAGCAAACAAAGTTTGAAAAGCCACCAAATAAAGCAAGAGAGAACAAAAGCAACTCTCTCTCTCTCTCTCTCTCGAAGCCTATGATTTATACATTTTTCTCCCCCTTTGGCAACAAGTTACCAAAAAGTTCATAGAAAATGCATAGTGCTAGATCGACTCTCAGGCTTGATCTTCTGGTGGTGGTGTAGAGATGGCTCCTTGGACGAAGACTTCAGTTGATGTAGATGGAGCTGGAGCTGATGAAGGTGCTGGAGCTGGTGGCACTGACGCTGTAGCTGGTGCAGATGAAGTTGCTCTTGTGTCAGAAACTGGCACAACTGATGACCTCTGGGCTCTAGGCACTCTGGCAAACACATTGGTTGTTGTCTTGCCCTTCCGCTCCTGCATGTCCTCTTGTAGCTCCTCCACTGCAGTCTGAATCTCAGTTATTTTCACATCTAAGTTATAGAACGTTTGTTCTATGATTCTCTCCAGGCTCTCCTGGTTTTGAGTTAGGGTGTCCAATCCCTTCTCAATCCTCAGAGTTGATGCTATTAAGTAACCAAGCTGCTCCTGCTTGTTCTTCAAGAAATATTCAGATGCCTCCTCTTGAGTTGGCATCTTGACAGCCTTCTCCCTTTTTGCCTTCTCCTTCTTCTCTTGAGCTTGAACTGATTGTGGATCATCTTCATTCATGACAACCTCATTGTCCTCAAAGTCTGGATAAAGTGGAAAGTGTTCCTTATCCAACTGATATTTTCCTGTGCCCATCTTTGAGTTTATCAGTTCTTGAATCTGAGGTGCATATCCACATCTCCTCTTCTGATCTGTTGCAGTCCTCTTGATAGTTTCAATGATCAGGCTCATGACTTTAAACTTCTGTGGCACATCAAACACATGCAACATGTTGATGGCATGCCCTCTGATCATGTTGTGGTCACCAGACTTGGGCAACAAAGTGTGCCTCAGAATCCAATTTATAGTTGGCAACCCTGACAGCAGATAGTGAACTGATCCAAACTTGTGAGTTGCTAATGCCTTGTTTGGAATCTCCTTGTACATGTGAGCCATTGAATTGTGATCCTTTTTCTTCTTGGCATAGATGTCTAAGTCATCCTCATTCTCCTCTGGGGCATTTATCAGCTTTGCCCACTCCTCAACAGTTGATTGGTACCTTGTACCTTCAGACATCCAAACAATTCTCCCATCTGGATAAAAATGTGCTGTGGAGTAAAACTGCATGATAAGCTCATCATTCCAATTTGTGAGCTTTTGCCCGACAAAATCTGCAACTCCACAACTCACAAAGCTGTCTTGCACTCCAGGATAGTGCTCTTCATTCTCCTTGATGAAGTTCCAGTCGACCCACCTCATGTCACAGACAATGGGCTTCTTGTCCAACATAATGGTCTCATAAAAGTCCTGCTGTTCCTTTGTGTGGAACCTGTAATCAACAGCAGTTCTTCTCCTTGAAGCATATGGATCTTCCATTCTCCATTTCCTCAGCCCTGAATCCTTCCTGATTCTCATGTTCTCAGCCACAGGATGGGCATCATTGTGGTCTGGTATCTTGGGCTTGAGCTTCCTCAGAACTTGTCCTTCTTCATCTTCCTCATCAACCTCAGGCACTGGGGCCTTGTTCTTCTCAATAGCTAGAATACTCCTAGAATTCCTCTTTGGTGCAGACTTGGTCTTGGGGGGCAGCTTTGGGTGCTTCCTTGGGCTTAGATGTGGCAGCCCCTGATCTGATTGCATCACCCATTAGCTTTGGTGCCTTTGGTGCTGGTGCAGCAGGCTCTTCCTCTTCCATCATAGAAGGCTTCCCAATTACTCTGGCCATGGTCATCTTGACCCTTTCCTTCCTCTTCTTGCTTTCAGCAACTAGCTCTTTGGGATCAGGATTTTCAGGTAGTTGAGTTGATGTTCTGGCCTTAGACATTGGTTGTCTTCCTGCAGTCCTTTTGGTCTTCATGACCCTTTCCTTCTTGACCACCTCTTTCTTTGAAGTTGCCTCATCTTCCTCAGCCCTGTAATCTTCATCCTCTGAATCTGAATTTCTTTTCCTCCTTTGCCTAGTAGCAGCCTTAGGCAAGTTGCTAGGAGTACTTCTGCTCCCTTCATCTGAAGTTGAGGGACTAGTGCCCTCACTCAAGTCTATCTGCTCTTCTGACCTGTTATGGCTGTCACTTTGATCAGACATACTGCAAAAGCTGACTGCTGACCCTGTGAAGAGTTTATAGATGAGATAGAAAAGATGAGCATCACAAAATGCAGAGGTTTTTGCAAAAGAATGACTCAAAAGTTCAGTTTTAGTTTTCCACAAAAAGCATTTCGGATCCACCGATTTTCAAACTTGGTGATACTGAAGCAGTTTTTGGAACCTAAACTGATAATCTCGGTTGGACCGAGTTTCAGTTCGGTGGCACCGAGACTGCTAGGGTTTCACTGAATCCTCAAATCGGTTGCACCGATTAGTAATTCTCGGTCAGACCGAGAGTCACTTGTGCAATGGCATAAGCCAAATCGGTGAGACCGAGTTTTTCAACTCGGTGGGTCCGAGATGGTTTCGGCGGAAACCTAAACCTAAAAATTCGAATCACAACTAATCTATGAACTACTTTGGCTGGATAGATGAGTTGCAATCATGGCAAGATTCAATGTGAAAACAATGTTCTAGGAATCAGACGTGGATAGCACAAAGATCAAGTCCATACCCTAACTTGACGGTGGATTTGCTACGGCGGCAATGGCGGAGACGAAATCCGTTGACGGCGGCGAAGACCAGCGACAGGAGGCTGCTGGCGGCGAGGAGACGATCCGGAGACCACGATGGCAGAGCGAGCTGATGCGCAGGCGAAGGGTTTCGGAGAAATTTCCAAAATTTTGCTCGTGACTATATATAGCCCGACCCTGTCGGTGTGACCGAGTGGAACAACTCGGTGGCACCGAGATGCATAACTGTGTTCAGTTACAGCAAATCGGTGAGACCGAAAAGTTCAAATCGGTTGCACCGAGATTGAAAGCTCAAATCAACTTGATGATCTCAGTAGGACCGAAATGGTAGGATCGGTCAGACCGAGAATCATTAAGAGGTTTTGGAATTTAAGTCTATGACGAATCGGGGACTCCGAGTGCTCCTCACACAGAGTGGTTCGAATCTGACTTGATCAAATTTTGTGATGTAGCATGAATAGAGTTTGAGACGAGAAAAGCATAGATAGCTAAAGAAGGTTCTTAGGCATTCTTGTCCATCCACTTGGCCAAAAGAGGAAAATCCAAACAAACAAAACAACAAGTGGATGTCCTTGAATGAGTAAAATATGCACCAACATGCTCACACAATAAGATGGCAATTGAAATATGTGGCAAAGCATGCACAACCAATTCTAGCATCTATCAAACAATTGGCGATGACTAGGTCATCTATATATGAGTATATTGACTTAGGAGTCAAATGAGAACATTTGATCATAGGTCGATGAAGTGGGGTTACCACTTTTACATAATGCATTAATGTGTTCACACCATTAGAGTTGCTTTGACTCAATTCTTAGAGTTAAGCTCCCCCTAGATGTGAGATCCCCCCTTAGAGGGATGAACTAACCTTGGGTTTTGTCGATGATGACTTCATGTAGGTGTTGAAGATGTAGATGCTCAATGTTGATGTAGATCATTTGGAGCAATCCTTTGGAGTGAGTTGCACTTTCAACTTGCCTACATGGGTTAGTCCCACAAGGAACAAACAAGAATATCTATAGACAAAGAGTGATGCACACACAAGATGATGTCCATGAAAACATTTGGTTACCTTGTCCCTTGCCTTACCAACATGAGGGTTTGTGACTCCTTAAACTAGTGCAAGATGTGAAAGTTGATTGCACTTGTTCTTGCCAAAATGATATGAGTGAAGAATGTTGGCGGAGTCACCCTCAAGAACTCTCTAGTTCTTCTTCTTCGGGATCCACATCATCTTGATGGGAATCCTTGGAGTTGTAGTTGTACTTGATGAAGTAGAACTTGACATAGTCTTGGGGACCCACTCGAACGAGGCTTTAGGTGCTTCTTCAAATGCATCAATCTCTTCTTGAAGCTTGTCCTTGCCTTTGTTCTTGTGGTCTTGTGGTGGAAGATCATCTTGAGCTTGTGTCCCCTTGAAGGAAGTAGGATCATACTTCTCTTGTTGAGGAACAAACTTTGTCTTGGTGTATTGATCTTCTTCCCACTCAACTCCATTGGCATTGAACTTTCGTTCAAAACCAACACCTTGATTCTTCCGGTGCCTTCCTTGCTTGCGTACAATTTCCTCGAATTGCTTACTTCCGGCAAGGCTCTTGTAAACACCTTTCTCTATAATCCCCTTCAATAAACTATTTTCTTGCTCAAGAGTAACTTGGCTAAGAGAATCATTAGTGGAATCAAGAGAACTACTAGAAGCAACAACATTGGATTTGACATTATTATTGTTACTACTAGAGGAAGTATCTTTCTTGTACATGTTACTAGACTTGACTTGAGGCATGTAAGTAGATAAGAGTAAATGCTTGGCAATGTAAGAAGAACTTTTCTTGCGGAGATCATCATTGATTGCCTTTAAGAACTTATGCTCTTGCTCAAGATTGAGCTTTTCAAAGCGTAACTTCTCATGAGCCCTTAAAAGTTCTCGATGATCTTCGAAGATAGTTTCATGAGCCAACTTAAGAGTGTTTAGTTCTTTAGTTAGAAGCTCAATTTTCTCCTTATCATTGTCATTCGTTTGATTAGCATGATTAATTGACGTTTCATCATAGTATTCATCACTAGAGTTGTCAACAAGTAAATCATCATCACCTAGCAAGTCATCTTCATCACTATTAAAATCAACATACTTGGGATGTGTTACCTTTGGACCTTTGGCCATGAAGCATCTTCCAATTCCTTCATTTGGTGAATCAAATATGTCGTAGGAGTTGGTTGACACAAGTGCTAAACCGGCAACACCTTCATCTTGAGTATATTCGGAGTCGGAGTGATAGCTTCTCTCGGAGTGATGGTCGGAGTCGGAGCCGGAAACCCATTCACCAACATGAGCTTGATGTCTTCGTTTTGTGTAGCTCCTTGATGACTTGTCCTTCCTTTCCGAATCCTTGCTTCTCCGTGAGGTTCTGCATTCATAACGATCATCTCTACTCCTCCTCTCTCTTGGTGGTGATTCTTCTCTTTTGCTTCTTCTTTTTGGAGAATCTTCTCTTCTTTTGTAGGGTGTCGTACACTCATTGGAGTAGTGTCCGGGTCTCCCACAATTGTAGCAATTGCACTCTCGACTAGAAGATCTTTTGTCATTGTAAGACCTTGACTTGGAGCTTCTTTCTTTGCTTCTACTTTTCTAGAACTTGTTGAAGTTCTTCACCATTAAGCTCAATTCTTCATTGAAGGTTGGTTTCTCACTTGATGATGTGGGGGCTTCACTTGAGGCTTTGTAAGCACCACTTGACTTGTTGTGAAGTTCCTCCTTGTCCTTGAGCGACATCTCATGAGCAACAATCCTTCCAATGACTTCTGTTGGCTTGAGATCTTTGTAGTTTGGCATCATTTGGATCAATGTGCACACGGTATCATACTTTCCATCCAATGCTCTTAGGATCTTCTTGATGATGAATTTGTCGGTCATCTCTTCACTCCCTAAGCCGGCAATCTCATTTGTGATAAGAGCAAGCCTAGAGTACATTTCAGCAACACCTTCACCATCCTTCATTTTGAACTTGTCAAGCTGACTTTGGAGCACATCCAACTTGGATTCCTTGACAGACTCGGTACCTTCGTGCATATCAATCGAAGTGTCCCATATTTCCTTTGCATTCTCAAGACGGTTGATTTTGTTGAATTCTTTGGGGCACAATCCGTTGAAGATGATGTCACATGCTTGAGCATTGTATTGTAGCATCTTCAATTCTTTCACATTAGCTTCACGGTTCGGTTCTCTCCCATCGAAAAATCCACCTTGCAAGCCAATACAAATAATTGCCCAAACGGCGGGGTTATGTCCAAGAATATGCATTTTCATCTTATGCTTCCAACTAGCAAAATTAGTACCATCAAAGTAAGGACCTCTACGGTGATAGTTTCCCTCGCTAGACGCCATACTCTCCTAGGTTGTGAAACCAAGGCTATGACCACCAAAAGCAATGGAAATCAATGCAAATGGAGACCAAAGCTCTGATACCACTTGTAGGACCTTGAAGTATGTCTAGAGGGGGGGTGATTAGACTACTTGACCAATTAAAAACTTAACCTTTTCCCAATTTTATAGTTTGGCAGATTTTAGCTATTTTAGGACAAGTCAAGCAATCATCACACAATTCAAGCAAGCATGCAAAGAGTATATTGGCAGCGGAAATTAAAGCATGCAACTTTCAAGAATGTAAGGGGAAGGGTTTAGAGGATTCAAACGCAATTGGAGACACGGATGTTTTTCTCGTGGTTCCGATAGGTGGTGCTATCGTACTTCCACGTTGGTGGAGACTTCAACCCACGAAGGGTAACGGTTGCATGAGTCCACGGAGGGCTCCACCCACGAAGGGTCCACGAAGTAGCAACCTTGTCTTTCCCACCATGGCTGTCGCCCATGAAGGACTTGCCTCACTAGCGGTAGATCTTCACGAAGTAGGCAATCTCATTGCCCTTACAAACTCCTTGGTTCAACTCCACAATCTTGTCGGAGGCTCCCAAGTGACACCTAGCCAATCTAGGAGACACCACTCTCCAAGAAGTAACAAATGGTGTGTTGATGATGAACTCCTTGCTCTTGTGCTTCAAATGATAGTCTCCCCAACACTCAACTCTCTCTCATAGGTTTTGGATCTGGTGGAAAGAAGGTTTGAGTGGAAAGCAACTTGGGAAGGCTAGAGATCAAGATTCATATGATAGGAATGAAATATCTTGGCCTCAACACATGAGTAGGTGGTTCTCTCTCAGAATGGTAAGTTGGAAGTGTAGGTTCAGTCTGATGGCTCTCTCCACGAATGAAGATGAGGTGGAGGGGTATATATAGCCTCCACACAAAATCTAACCGTTACACACAATTTACCAAACTCGGTGGGACCGAATAGTTAAACTCGGTCGGACCGAATTAGTAAACCTAGTGACCGTTAGTGATTTTCGGTGGGACTGACATGCATCTCGATGAGACCGATATGGTTAGGGTTAGGGCATAACGTAATCTCGGTGAGACCGATTACACAAACTCGGTGAGACCGATTTTGGTAATTAGCTAACCAGAGAGTTGGTCAGGTAAACTCGATGGGATCGATTTGCTCTTTTCGGTGAGACCGAAATGTTACAAAAAGGAAACAGAGAGTTTACATTGCAATCTTGATGGGACCGATCGCTCACTTCGGTTAGACCGAAACATTACGAAGGGAAACAGAGAGATTGCAACCCCATCTCGGTGAGACCGAGATCCCTATCGGTAAGACCGATTTGCTTAGGGTTTGTGGCAGTGGCTATGACTTTTGGAATCGGTGGCGCCGGATAGAAAGAATCGGTGTGACCGATTTTGGCTTTAGGTTTAGGTCATTTGTGGATGTGGGAAAGTAGTTGAGGGTTTTGGAGCGTATCACTAAGCACATGAAGCAAGAGGCTCATTAAGCAACACCACATCCCTTCTTGATAATATTGGCTTTTCCTATAGACTCAATGTGATCTTGGATCACTAAAATGTAAAATGAAGAGTCTTGAGCTTTTGAGCTTGAGCCAATCCTTTGTCCTTAGTATTTTGAGGGATCCACTTCCATCATCCATGCCATGCCATTCATTGAGCTTTCCTGAAATAATAGTCTTGGAATAGCATTAGCTCAATGAGCTATATGTTGTTATGAATTACCAAAACCACCTAGGGATAGTTGCACTTTCAGTGCGTGAGAGCCGCTGCGGAATGGGACTATGTCGAAGATTAACTCTTTGCTTCGGAAGTTATCCGGGGATCCGAAGACCACTTCGAGTGTAACTGAGCCTGTACAATTGGCCTCTACACCCGGTATGACGCCTTTAAAGGTCGTCTTTGTGGGTTTAATCCTTGAGGGGTCTATGCCCATTTTGTGCACTGTATCCTGATAGAGCAGGTTCAGGCTGCTACCGCCGTCCATCAAGACTCTAGTGAGGTGAAATCCGTCAATGATTGGGTCAAGAACCGATGCGGCGAATCCACGGTGGCGGATGCTAGTGGGGTGGTCCCTTCGATCAATGGTGATCGGGCAGGAGGACCATGGGTTGAACTTTGGGGCGACTGGCTCCATCGCATGTACGTCCCTTAGCGCATGCTTCCGCTCCCTTTTGGGTATGTGGGTTGCGTATATCATGTTCACCGTCCGCACTTGTGGGGGGAAACCCTTCTGTCCTCTATTGTTCGGCGGCCGAGGCTCCTCCTCGTCATCGCTATGCAGCCCCTTGTCATTGAGTTTGGCATTTAACTTGCCTGCCTGTTTGAAGACCCAACAATCCCTGTTGGTGTGGTTGGCTGGTTTTTCGGGGGTGCCATGTATTTGGCACGAGCGAATCGAGTATTCGGTCCAGATTGGACGGGCCCTGAGTATTTCTTTTGAACGGCTTTTTTCGCTGACCGGGTTTAGAGCCTTTGAATCCGGCATTGACTGCCGTATCCTCAGCATTATCGCTATTAATGCGGCACTTGTGCTTGCTGCGACGCGACCTGCCATTGCTGTCCTTGGTATCCGAACTACCAGGGTTTTTGGTCAAGTTGTTACTACGAGCTAGCCAGCTGTCCTCTCCCGCGCAAAAGCGGGTCATGAGCGTTGTGAGGGCTGCCATGGATTTTGGCTTTTCCTGTCCTAGGTGCCGGGAAGCCACTCGTCGCGGATGTTATGTTTGAAGGATGCAAGGGCCTCTGCATCCGGACAGTCAACGATTTGATTTTTCTTGGTTAGGAACCGTGTCCAGAATTGTCTGGCCGATTCTTCTGGCTGCTGAATTATGTGGCTGAGGTCATCGGTGTCTGGTGGTCGCACATATGTGCCCTGGAAGTTATCAAGGAATGCGGCTTCCAGGTCCTCCCAACAACCAATTGATTCTGCTGGCAAGCTGTTAAGCCAATGCCGAGATGGTCCTTTAAGCTTGAGTGGGAGGTATTTGATGGCGTGTAGATCATCACCGCGGGCCATGTGGATATAGAGGAGGTAGTCCTCGATCCAAACCGCAGGATCTGTTGTGCCATCGTATGATTCGATGTTTACGGGTTTGAAACCCTCGGGGATTTGATGATCCATCACTTCGTCTATGAAGCATAGTGGGTGTGCGGCGCCTCTGTATTGGGCTATATCACGACGCAGCTCAAATGAGCTTTGTCTACTGTGTTCGGCCCGGCCGGAGTTGCTGTATCCGGCGTGACGGTTATCATCACGTGTCGTGGGGCGCCCACGCGATCCATAGATCGATCTTGTTTGCCTTACCTTGTCCTCCAATATGTCTCGCAGGTCTGGCGCGTTTCCCCGTGCCTTGGTACTTTTCGAGCGGCACCGGGGTGCGGCTTGAATAGAGGGTCTAGAGGCCTCTCTGTCGCGGCCACGGGGTGGCCGGTCGGCCGCATCATGCGCTGGTGATGTAGGTTTGGGTGTTGCTTCCTCTAATCGGGGTAGCAGCCTGCGTTTTGGGTATCTCTTGGAGGGGCGTTCGAGTTCGTACACTTCGGCTGCGAGGACTTCAGTCCATCTGTCAGCTAGCAAGTCTTGGTCAGCTCTAAGTTGCTGCTGCTTTTTCTTGAGGCTACTTGTCGTGGCCATAAGCCTGCGTTTGAAACGCTCCTGTTCGGCGGAATCCTCAGGCACGACAAATTCGTCGTCGTCGAGGCATGCCTCATCTTCAGAGGGAGGCATATAATTATCGTCCTCCACCTCCCTGTCTGCCACTCTATCATGAGGGCTGGCTTCTCCCTCCTCCTGTGCTGAATCCTGCTGGAGGAGGTTGTCTTCGGCACTGTCCGGGGTGTTATTATCTCCCGTGCCGGAATCACCATTTTTCCTGTGGCGGGATTTAGAGCGGCGCCGCTGACGCCGGCGCTTGGGCTGTTTCTTGGAGGGGTCATCCTCCGCTGTTCCATCGCCGTTCCCATCTTTTGGGATGTCCACCATGTATATGTCGTATGACGAGGTGGCCTTCCAGTGCCCTGTAGGCGCTGGTTCTTGGTTGTCTCCAGCATTGTCGTCCATACCGTCGATGTCTTCGGAGTCGAAGTCGAGCATGTCGGTTAAATCATCGACAGTTGCTACAAAGTGGGTGATGGGTGGGCGTTGAATTTCTTTGTCGTCCGCATCCCAACCTTCCTGACCGTAGTCCGGCCAGGGCTCTCCGGATAAAGAGAGAGACTTTAGTGAATTCAGGATGTCGCCAAAGGGCGAGTGCTGAAAGATGTCCGCGGCAGTGAACTCCATAACCGGCGCCCAATTGGATTCGATTGGCAGGGGCGTGGGGGGTTCGGAGTCCGGAGAGGAGTCCAGCACCTTGGAGTCATGGTCTTCGTAAAGGACAGGGATGGAGTTCGGCTCAATCACCGTGGAGATTGTAGCCCCCGAGGCGGTTTCCAACCACTCGTCCTCGATCGGCGGAGTCGGCTCCGAGCTAAGGGTCGGAGCGGACGCTGGTGCGGCCTCCAGGGCACTGTTCGGCGGCAGAGCTAGATCGTGCCCATCGAGACAGTGCGGCTCGCTTGGCTGTGGCTCGAATCCGTCGAAGATCAAGTCTCCGTGGATGTCGGCCATGTAGTTCAAACTCCCGAATCTGACCTGATGGCCAGGGGCGTAGCTTTCGATCTGCTCCAGATGGCCAAGTGAATTGGCCCATAGTGCAAAGCCGCCGAATACGAAGATCTGTCCGGGGAGAAAAGTCTCGCCCTGGACCGCGTCGTTGTTGATGATCGAAGGAGCCATCGGGCCTAAGGATGACGACACAGAGGAACTCTCAATGAAAGCACCAATGTCGGTGTCAAAACCGGAGGATCTCGGGTAGGGGTCCCGAACTGTGCATCTAGGCGGATGGTAACAGGAGACAAGGGACACGATGTTTTTACCCAGGTTCGGGCCCTCTCGATGAAGGTAAAACCCTACTCCTGCTTGATTAATATTGATGATATGGGTAGTACAAGAGTGGATCTACCACGAGATCAGAGAGGCTAAACGCTAGAAGCTAGCCTATGGTATGATTGTTGTTCGTCCTACGGACTAAAACCCTCCAGTTTATATAGACACCGGATAGGGTTAGGGTTACACAGAGTCGGTTACAATGGTAGGAGATCTTCATATCCGTATCGCGAAGCTTGCCTTCCACGCCAAGGAAAGTCCCATCCGGACACGGGATGAAGTCTTCAATCTTGTATCTTCATAGTCCAGGAGTCCGGCCAACGGTGATAGTTCGGCTATCCGAACACCCCCTAATCTAGGCCTCCCTCAGTTAGATTTACCTTAATACTTTTGTTGTAGTTGCGGATGCTTGCAATAGAGGTTAATCATAAGTGGGATGCTTGTTCAAGTAAGAACAGCACCCAAGCACCGGTCCACCCACATATCAAATTATCAAAGTACCGAACGCGAATCATATGAGCGTGATGAAAACTATCTCGACGATATTCCCATGTGTCCTCGGGAGCGCTTTTCCTATTATAAGAGTTTCTTCCGGCTTGTCCTTTGCTACAAAAAGGATTGGGCCACCTTGCTGCACCTTATTTACTTTTGTTACTTGTTGCTCGTTACAATTTATCTTATCACAAAACTATCTGTTACCACTTATTTCAGTACTTGCAGAGAATACCTTGCTGAAAACCGCTTATCATTTCCTTCTGCTCCTTGTTGGGTTCGACACTCTTACTTATCGAAAGGACTACGATAGATCCCCTATACTTGTGGGTCATCAAGACTCTTTTCTGGCGCCGTTGCCGGGGTGTGTAGCGCCTTTGGTAGGTGGAATTTGCTAAGGAAAAATTTATATAGTGTGCTGAAATTTTCTGTCACTTGTTACTATGGAAAGTAATTCTATGAGGGGCTTGTTCGGGGTATCTTCACCCCTTCCAGTAGAGCAAAGAGTTGCTCCTCAACCTACTGAATCTATTGAAAATGAAACTCCTTTTGAATTTCCTTCGGGTATCATGGAAAAACCGTTGGCTAATACTTTTATAGGAGATGGAACAAAGCATCCTGACGAGCATCTTCGCTATGTGGATGATATTTGTGGACTATTTAAGCTTGCAGGTATACCCGATGATGTTGTTAAGAAGAAGGCTTTTCCTTTATCTTTGAAGGAAGATGCATTGACATGGTATAGGCTATGTGATGATACGAGATCATGGAACTATAAAAGAATGAAAAGTGAATTTCATCAAAAGTATTACCCTATGCATCTTGTTCATCGTGATCGCAATTATATATATAATTTTTGGCCTCGCGAAGGAGAAAGCATCGCTCAAGCTTGGGGGAGGCTTAAATCAATGTTATATTCATGCCCCAATCATCACCTCTCAAGAGAAACAATTCTTCAGAATTTTTATGCCGGCTTTCTGATAACAATTGCACCATGCTTGATACTTCTTGTGCTGGCTCTTTTATGATGAAGACTATTGAATTCAGATGGAATTTATTGGATTGAATTAAACGCAACTCTGAAGATTGGGACCTCGACGAAGGTAAGGAGTCGGGTATGACACCTAAGTTTGATTGTGTTAAATCTTTTATGGATACCAATATTTTCCGTAAGTTTAGCACTAAATATGGACTCGACTCTGAGATAGTAGCTTCTTTCTGTGAATCTTTTGCTACTTATGTTGATCTCCCTAAGGAGAAGTGGTTTAAATATCATCCTCCCATAGAAGTAAAAGTAGCTGCACCTATTAAAGTTGAAGAAAAGATTATCACTTACAATGATCCTATTGTTCCTACCTCTTATGTTGAGACACCACCTTTCCCTGTTAGAGTAAAGGATCATGCTAAAACTTCAACTGTTGTTCGTAAAAGCAATATTAGAACTTATGTACCTCCTGAGCAAGTTAAAGTAGAACCCAATATTGCAATTGTTAAAGATCTCTTGTCTGATAATATTGATGGGCATGTTATTCAGTTCGAAGGTGAAACTGCTAGAATTGCTAAACCCTGTGCTAAAGATAAACATAGACCTGTGGTAGGCGTGCCTGTTATTTCTGTTAAAATAGGAGATCATTGTTACCATGGGTTATGTGATATGGGTGCGAGTGCTAGTATTATACCACATACTTTATACGAAGAAATTAAGAATGAAATTGCACCTGCTGAGTTAGAAGTTATTGATGTCACAATTAAACTTGCCAATAGAGATACTATTTTACCAATTGGGATTGTTAGAGATGTTTAAGTCTTGTGTGGGAAAACTAAATATCCTACTGATTTTCTTGTACTTACTTCTCCGCAAGATAGTTTTTGTCCCATTATATTTGGTAGACCCTTCTTGAATACTGTTAATGCTAAGATAGATTGCAAAAAGAATGTTGTTACTATTGGCTTGGATGATATGGTTCATGAGTTTAATTTCTCTAAATTTAGTAAACAATATCATGAAGAAGAATTGCCTAGTAAGGATGAAATTATTGGTCTTGCTTCTATTGCCGTACCTCATAGTGATCCTTTGGAACACTATTTGCTAGACCATGAAAATGATATGTTTATGATTGAAAGAAGGAAAATAGATGAAGTATTCTTTAAACAAGAAACTATTCTGAAACACAATTTGCCTATTGAAATCCTAGGGGATCCTCCTCCACCCAAGGGTGATCCCGTATTTGAGCTTAAACCGTTGCCTGATAATCTTAAGTATGTTTATCTTGATGAAAAGAAAATATATCCTGTTATTATTAGTGCTAACCTTTCAGAGCATGAAGAAGAAAGATTATTGAAAACTCTGAAGAAGCACCGTGCCGCTATTGGATATACTCTTGATGATCTTAAGGGCATTAGTCCCACTCTATGTCAGCATAAAATAAATTTGGAAGCGGATGCCAAACCAGTTCGTGATCCTCAACGACGTTTGAATCCCAAAATGAAAGAAGTGATAATAAAAGAAATACTCAAGCTTCTGGAGGCAGGTATAATTTATTCCGTTGCTGATAGTCAATGGGTAAGTCATGTCCATTGTGTCCCTAAGAAGGGAGGTATTACTGTTGTCCCTAATGATAAAGATGAATTAATTCCGCAAAGAATTATCACATGTTATAGGATGGTAATTGATTTCCGCAAATTAAATAAAGCTACTAAGAAAGAGCATTACCCCTTACCTTTTATTGACCAAATGCTAGAAAGATTATGCAAACATACACATTATTGCTTTCTAGATGGTTATTCTGGTTTCTCTCAAATACCTGTGTCGGCTAAAGATCAATCAAAGACTACTTTTACATGCCATTTTGGTACTTTTGCTTATAGACGTATGCCTTTTGGTTTATGTAATGCACCTGCTACCTTTCAAAGATGCATGATGGCTATATTCTCTGACTTTTGTGAAAAGAATTGTGAGGTATTCATGGACGACTTTTCCATCTATGGTTCCTCTTTTGATGATTGCTTGAGCAATCTTGATCGAGTATTGCGAAGACATGAAGAAACTAATCTTGTCTTGAATTGGGAAAAGTGCCACTTTATGGTTAATGAAGGTATTGTCTTGGGACACAAAGTTTCTGAAAGAGGTATTGAAGTTGATAAAGCCAAGGTTGATGCTATTGAAAAGATGCCATGTCCCAAGGACATCAAAGGTATAAGAAGTTTCCTTGGTCACGCCGGATTTTATAGGAGGTTCATTAAGGACTTCTCAAAAATTTCTCGGCCTCTGACTAATTTATTACAAAAAGATGTACCATTTGTCTTTGATGATGATTGTGTAGAAGCATTTGAAATAATTAAGAAAGCATTAGTCTCTGCACCTATTGTTCAGCCACCTGATTGGAATTTAGCCTTTGAAATTATGTGTGATGCTAGTGATTATGTTGTAGGTGTTGTTCTAGCGCAAAGAGTTGATAAGAAATTAAATGTTATCCATTATGCTAGTAAGACTCTAGACAATGCTCAAAGAAATTATGCTACTACCGAAAAGGAACTTTTAGCAGTTGTATTTGCTTGTGATAAATTCAGACCCTATATTGTTGATTCTAAAGTAACTATTCACACCGATCATGCTGCTATTAAATATCTTATGGAAAAGAAAGATGCTAAACCTAGACTTATTAGATGGGTTCTCTTGCTGCAAGAATTTGATTTGCATATTGTTGATAGAAAAGGGGCTGAGAACCCCGTTGCAGACAACTTATCTAGGTTAGCGAATGTTCTTGATGACCCACTACCTATTGATGATAGCTTTCCTGATGAGCAATTAAATGTCGTAAGCACTTCTCGTAGCACTCCATGGTATGCTGATTATGCTAATTATATTGTTGCTAAATTTATACCACCTAGCTTCACATACCAACAAAAGAAAAAGTTCTTTTATGATTTGCGACATTACTTTTGGGATGATCCACATCTTTATAAATAAGGAGTAGATGGTGTTATTAGACGTTGTGTACCTGAGCATGAACAGGAACAGATCCTACGCAAGTGTCACTCCGAAGCTTATGGAGGACACCACGCTGGAGATAGAAATGCACATAAGGTATTGCAATCTGGTTTCTATTGGCCTACTCTCTTCAAGGATGCCCGTAAGTTTGTTTTATCTTGTGATGAATGTCAAAGAATTGGTAATATTAGTAGACATCAAGAAATGCCTATGAATTATTCACTTGTTATTGAACCATTTTATGTTTGGGGCTTTGATTATATGGGACCTTTTCCTGCCTCTAATGGATACACGCATATATTAGTTGCTGTTGATTACGTTACTAAGTGGGTAGAAGCTATTCGTAGTGCTGATCATAACACTTCTATTAAAATGCTTAAGGAAGTTATTTTTCCGAGGTTTGGAGTCCCTAGATATTTAATGACTGATGGTGGTTCACATTTTATTCATGGTTCTTTCCGTAAAATGCTTGCTAAATATGACGTTAATCATAGAATTGCATCTCCATATCACCCGCGGTCTAGTGGTCAAGTAGAATTGAGTAATAGAGAGCTCAAATTAATTTTGCAAAAGACTGTTAATAGGTCTAGAAAGAATTGGTCCAAGAAACTTGATGATGCATTATGGGCATATAGAACTGCATATAAGAATCCTATGGGTATGTCTCCGTATAAAATGGTTTATGCAAAAGCATGTCACTTACCTCTCGAATTAGAACTTAAGGCATATTGGGCTATTAAAGAGCTCAACTATGATTTCAAACTTGCCGGTGAGAAGAGGTTATTTCATATTAGCTCACTTGATGAATGGAGAACCCAGGCCTATGAAAATGCCAAGTTGTTTAAAGAAAAACTTAAAGATGGCATGACAAAAGGATACAAAAGCGTGAGTTTAATGTAGGTGATTATGTATTGGTATACAACTCTCGTTTAAGATTTTTTGCAGGAAAACTTCTCTCTAAATGGGAAGGTCCCTACGTTATCGAGGAGGTCTATCGTTCCGGTGCCATAAAAATCAACAACTTCGCAGGCACAAATCCGAAGGTGGTAAACGGTCAAAGAATCAAACATTATATCTCAGGTAATCCTATAAATGTTGAAAGCAATGTTGTTGAAACCAATGTTATTGAAACCGTAACCCCGGAGGAATACAAAAGGGACACTTTCCAGAACGTTTCAGACTCTGAAAAGGAATAGGTATGTGTTATGGTAAGTAAACCGACTCAAAACAAATTCTAAGGCAATATTTCTCCATTTTGGAATATTTTAGAAAAATAGAAAAAAAGTAGCAGTCCGGGGAGGACACGAGGCCTCCACGAGGGTGGAGGGCGCGCCCTACCCCCCTGGGCGCGCCCCCTACCTCATGAGCACCCCGTGTGCCCTCCAGACTCCGTTTTCTTGCACGATACGTATTATGCTCGGTAAAAATTCATTATATATTCTCCCGAAGGTTTTGACGACCGTATCATGCAAATATCCTCTGTTTTCATTTCGAGTTGTTTCCGTTGCAGATTTGAGGATTCCGGAGACTCTATCATCCTTCTATAAGGGTGAGCCTATGCCATGGAAGGTGGACGACAAGCTTGCATCATCAACAACTCCTCCACCGCCAACAACAAAGAAGGAGACATAATAACATGGGTATGGGCACTCCCCTTGGCAACTGCCAAGCTTGGGGGGGGGTGCCCCGGTATCGTATCACCATCACAACTCCTATCTTTACCGTTTTTCTTAGTTCGATCCTATTAGTAGTATTTTGATTTAGTAGAATAAAGTCATGGCATGATCTAGTGCTGAAGTTTTGCTTTATGATCCCTCTATGCAATCGAGTCCGTGAGCTATATATAATAAAGATTAGTGTTGAGTCAAGGGCTTGATTACTTTGCCATGATCTTGAGTGAATAAAAGAAAAGAATAAAAAGAAACAAAGAGCTCATATTGATCTTATTGAAAGTAATGGCTTCACATAGAAAGAGTACGATGATTAAAAGTTGTTGGGAGTTGGCAAATATAGCTTTGGTCATCGTTGCAATTAATAGGAAGTAATAAGGAGAGAGAGGCTTCACATATAGATATATTATCATTGACATCTTTTATGGTTGGGAGCACTCATTAAAATATGACATGCTAAAGTGTTGATGTTGGACAAGGAAGACAACATAATGAGTTGTGTTTTCTTATATCTAAGATAAAGTATGTTGTCATGGTTCCTCTAACATGTTGAGCTTGCCTTTCCCCCTCATGCTAGCCAAATTCTCAGCACCAAGTAGAGATACTACTTGTGCTTCCAAAAACCCTTAAACCAGTTTAGCCATGAGAGTCCACCATATCTACCTATAGATTGAGTAAGATCCTTCAAGTAAGTTGTCATCGGTGCAAGCAATAAAAATTGCTCTCTAAATATGCATGACTTATTAGTGCAGAGAAATAAACTTTGTACGAACTTGTTGTGGAAGTACTAAAAGCGACGGACTGCATAATAAAGTTCCACATACAAGGGGCAATATAAAGTGACGTTCTTTTGCATTAAGATTTTGTCCATCCAACCATAAAAGCGCATGGCAACCTCTGCTTCCCTCTGCGAAGGGCCTATCTTTTATTATTATCTTCTACCTTATGCAAGAGTCACGGTGATCTTCACCTTCTCCTTTTTATTTTATCCTTTGGCAAGCTCGGCATGTTGGAAGGAACATGATATATATATATATCTAATTGGATGTAGGGGAGCATGAATTATTATTATTGACATTACCCTTGAGGTAAAAGGTTGTGGGGCAAAACTATAAGCCCCTATCTTTCTCTGTGTCCGATTAAAACTCCGTAACCACAAGTATTGCGTGAGTGTTAGCAATTATGAAGGACTAAGTGATAGTTGAGTATGTGGACTTGCTTTTAAGCTCTGACATAGACTCTTTCCGATGTTATGATAAATTGCAATTGCTTCGATGACTGAGGGTATAATTTGTTGGTGCTCAATAAGGTTTATGATTCATACTTTGGCTTTATGAAAAGATCATCACTTGAACATAAGTAATCATATGAAAAATCTATATATGTTGTTGTTATGAGAATAATCATGATGCCTTCATGTCCGTATTTTATTTTTATCGACGCCTCTACCTCTAAACATGAGGACATATTTATTGTTATCGGCTTTTCGCTTGAGGACAAGCGAGGTCTAAGCTTGGGGGAGTTGATACGTCCATTTTGCATCATGTTTTTATATCGATATTTATCGCGTTATGGGCTTTTATTTCACGTTATGTCACAATACTTATGGCTATTCTCTCTTATTTTACAAGGTTTACATGAAGAGGGAGAATGCCGGCAGCTGGAATTCTGGGCTGGAAAAGGAGCAAATATTGAAGGACTATTCTGCGCAACTCCAAAAGTCCTGAAACTCCACGGAATACCTTAAAATAAATAAAGAAAAATCATCGCCAAAGATGAAGGCCAGGGGGCCCACACCCTGCTCACGAGGGTGGGGGGCGCGCCCCTCCCCCTGGGTGCGCCCCCCTACCTCGTGGGCCCCCTGGTGGCTCTCCGGCGCCCATCTTCTCCTATATGAAGTCTTTCGATGAGAAAAAAATAGCAAGCAACCTTTCGGGACGAGACTCCGCCGCCACGAGCCGGAACCAATCTAGGGCTCCGGCAGAGCTGTTCTGCCGGGGACACTTCCCTCCGGGAGGGGGAAATCATCGCCATCATCATCACCAACGCTCCTCTCATCGGGAGAGGGCAATCTCCATCAACATCTTCACCAGCACCATCTCATCTCCAAACCCTAGTTTATCTCTTGTATCCAATTCTTGTCTCCAAGTCCGGGATTGGTGCTAGTAGGTTGCTAGTAGTGTTGATTACTCCTTGTAGTTGATGCTAGTTGGTTTACTTGGTGGAAGATCATATGTTCAGATCCTTTATGCATATTATTACCCCTCTGATTATGAACATGAATATACTTTGTGAGTAGTTACATTTGTCCTGAGGACAAGGGAGAAGTCTTGCTATTAGTAGTCATGTGAATTTGGTATTCGTTCGATATTTTGATGAGATGTATGTTGTCTAACCTCTAGTGGTGTTATGTGAACGTCAACTACATAACACTTCACCATTATTTGGGCCTAGAGGAAGGCATTGGGAAGTAATAAGTAGATGATGGGTTGCTAGAGTGACAGAAGCTTGACCCTAGTTTATGCGTTGCTTCGTAAGGGGCTGATTTGGATCCATATGTTTCATGCTATGGTTAGGTTTACCTTAATACTTTTTTTGTAGTTGCGGATGCTTGCAATAGAGGTTAATCATAAGTTGGATGCTTGTTCAAGTAAGAACAGCACCCAAGCACCAGTCCACCCACATATCAAATTATCAAAGTACCGAACGCGAATCGTATGAGCGTGATGAAAACTAGCTTGACGATATTCCCATGTGTCCTCGGGGGCGCTTTTCCTGTTATAAGAGTTTGTTCCGGCTTGTCCTTTGCTACAAAAAGGATTGGGCCACCTTGCTGCACCTTATTTACTTTTGTTACTTGTTGCTCGTTACAATTTATCTTATCACAAAACTATCTGTTACCAATTATTTCAGTTCTTGCAGAGAATACCTTGCTGAAAACCGCTTATCATTTCCTTCTGCTCCTCGTTGGGTTCGACACTCTTACTTATCGAAAGGACTACAATAGATCCCCTATACTTGTGGGTCATCAAGACTCTTTTCTGGCGCCGTTGCCGGGGAGTGTAGCGCCTTTGGTAGGTGGAATTTGGTAAGGAAAAATTTATATAGTGTGATGAAATTTTCTGTCACTTGTTACTATGGAAAGTAATTTTATGAGGGGCTTGTTCGGTGTATCTTCACCCCTTCCAGTAGAGCAAAGAGTTGCTCCTCAACCTACTGAACCTATTGAAAATGAAACTCCTTTTGAATTTCCTTTGGGTATCATGGAAAAACTGCTGGCTAATACTTTTACAGGAGATGGAACAAAGCACCCTGACGAGCATCTTCGCTATGTGGATGATATTTGTGGACTATTTAAGCTTGCAGGTATACCCGATGATGTTGTTAAGAAGAAGGCTTTTCCTTTATCTTTGAAGGAAGACGCATTGACATGGTATAGGCTATGTGATGATACGAGATCATGGAACTATAAAAGAATGAAATTGGAATTTCATCAAAAGTATTACCCTATGCATCTTGTTCATCGTGATTGCAATTATATATATAATTTTTGGCCTCGCGAAGGAGAAAGCATCGCTCAAGCTTGGGGGAGGCTTAAATCAATGTTATATTCATGCCCCAATCATGACCTCTCAAGAGAAACAATTCTTCAGAATTTTTATGCTCGGCTTTCTAATAACAATCGCACCATGCTTGATACTTCTTATGCTGGCTCTTTTATGATGAAGACTATTGAATTCAGATGGAATTTATTGGATAGAATTAAACGCAACTCTGAAGATTGGGACCTCGACGAAGGTAAGGAGTCGGGTATGACACCTAAGTTTGATTGTGTTAAATATTTTATGGATACCGATATTTTCCGTAAGTTTAGCACTAAATATGGACTCGACTCTGAGATAGTAGCTTCTTTCTGTGAATCTTTTGCTACTTATGTTGATCTCCCTAAGGAGAAGTGGTTTAAATATCATCCTCCCATAGAAGTAAAAGTAGCTGCACCTATTAAAGTTGAAGAAAATATTATCACTTATAATGATCCTATCGTTCCTACCTCTTATGTTGAGAAACCACCTTTCCCTGTTAGAGTAAAGGATCATGCTAAAACTTCAACTGTTGTCGTAAAATCAATATTAGAACTTATGTACCTCCTGAGCAAGTTAAAGTAGAACCCAATATTGCAATTGTTAAAGATCTCTTGTCTGATAATATTGATGGGCATGTTACTCAGTTCGAAGGTGAAACTGCTAGAATTGCTAAACCCTGTGCTAAAGATAAACATAGACCTGTGGTAGGCGTGCCTGTTATTTCTGTTAAAATAGGAGATCATTGTTACCATGGCTTATGTGATATGGGTGCGAGTGCTAGTGTTATACCACATACTTTATACGAAGAAATTAAGAATGAAATTGCACCTGCTGAGTTAGAAGGTATTGATGTCACAATTAAACTTGCCAATAGAGATACTATTTCACCAATTGGGATTGTTAGAGATGTTGAAGTCTTGTGTGGGAAAACTATTTCACCAAACGCGAATCATATGAGCGTGATGAAAACTAGCTTGACAATATTCCCATGTGTCCTCGGGAGCGCTTTTCCTATTATAAGAGTTTGTTCCAGCTTATCCTTTGCTACAAAAAGGATTGGGCCACCTTGCTGCACCTTATTTACTTTTGTTACTTGTTGCTCGTTACAATTTATCTTATCACAAAACTATCTGTTACCACTTATTTCAGTACTTGCAGAGAATACCTTGCTGAAAACCGCTTATCATTTCCTTCTGCTCCTCGTTGGTTTCGACACTCTTACTTATCAAAAGGACTACGATAGATCCCCTATACTTGTGGGTCATCACCAAGCTTGCCTTCCACACAAAGGAGTGTCCCATCCGGACACGGGACAAAGTCTTCAATCTTGTATCTTCATTGTCCAATAGTCCGGCTGTCCGGATACCCCCTTATCCAGGACTCCCTCAGTAGCCCCTGAACCAGGCTTCAATGACGATGAGTCCGGCGCGTAGATTGTCTTCGACATTGCGAGGCGGGTTCCATCTCCGAATACTCCAAGATAAATTCCGAACACAAGGACCGTGTCCGGCTCTGCAAGACAAATTTCATATACCACCATAGAGAGAATAATAGACCATGAATCTAATCTACTGACAACTCTTCGTAGCGTGATATCACGCCATGGCCCGGTCATTATTCGAACCGTTTTCTGCAACCCGCTTCCGCACATATTGCGAGGCGGTTTCCTTAGCACGTCTTATCAAAGCAGAGATTGTGCCCCTTATTGCGGGGTTCTCTTCAATATGGGCGTGGCTAACCCAACCGTACCACCAATCGCGGTGAGTGGGGAACGAGCAGGTTCCATTAGGCAAGCCGGGAGGCACAAAGTTTCATTGCCTCTATAAAAGGGAAAGGCCTCTTCCTTTCTACCCACGCCTTCTTCTCCTTCTGCTCGTCCCTTTCTTTTCGCCCGAGCCCTAGAGCCCAAGCATTCATCTTCCCACCAACAAAGGTTCTTTGAAAATGTCCGGATCCGGAGCGGGAGGCAAGTGGATGGCCTCCTCCGTCCAGGAGAAGGATATTAAAAACTGTGGGCGGCCGGTTATCTGGCCAAGAAAATTGGCCACCGTCTCCTGACGGCGGGACAAATTGTCCCTACTCCGGAGCCCCATGAGAGGGTCGTTTTCCTCCCCCATTTCGCCCGTGGGCTTGGGTTTCCCCTTCACCCTTTTGTTCGCGGCATCATGTATTACTACGGGATTGATTTTCATGATCTATCCCCCAATTCCTTCCTCAACATCTCAACGTTTATTGTCGTGTGCAAGGCCTTTCTTCGCATCTCGCCGCACTTTGGACTATGGCTGAAGATCTTCAATGTGAAGCCCAAGGTGGTGAATGGCGAACACGCCGAGTGCGGAGGCACCATGGTGAGCAGGATGCCCAAGGTCACATGGCCGACGGGTACTTTCAATGATTCCGTCAAGGAGTGGCAGCAATAGTGGTTCTACATTACTGAGCCGCGCGGCAAAAAATGGGCCGCCGCTCCCGAGTTTTGATCTGGAGCCCCTTTGCGGCTTACGTCCTGGACCAAGAAGGGCGTGAACTGGTCGTCGTCCGACGAACTGTCAGTAATCCAGGCGCGTGTCAAGGGTATGGAAGACAGGGCCATTAGGCTTGTTGACGTAGTCCAGGTGATGCTAGTCTGCCTGATCCTTCCTTGTCAGCACAGAAGCTGCAATATGTGGGAGTATGACCCAGCCAAGCACCAGACCCTGCGGGAGCTTTTCGGCTCCTCGCACAAGGACATCTGGAAGGTGCTCTTCAAGTCCGGCAAACCGTGGCCGGACTCCGCCGCGGACCGCGGGTACCAACTGTCCCACCCCGCAAGTCCGGTAAGTCATCATTATATCTCGACCATCCCCATGTCTCGAGGGAGATGTTTTTTAACGTGCTTTTCCATGATCACCTCAGGGATGGACGAAGAAGGCAGGGCAGACTCATTGTCCGGCCCCGTTGCCGGAAGAACCGGCCGGACCACTTCTAACGAAGATGCTAGTCCCAGCGCCTTACGAGGCGCCGAAGAAAGAGGCCAACAAAAAGGCCAAGGAGACCAGGAGCGGCCTCCGTCGTCGTGGAGCTTCGAACACGAAGTCCGAAGACTCCAGTGACCATCCCTCCTCCAAAGAGGATGAGGAGGATGAAGAGGACAAGGAGGAAGGAGAGTACGAGTCCCCTACGAGGGGGAGGAAGAAAAGGACAACCTCCTCATCCTTGGAGGCAGATTCGCCTAAGAGGGGAAGAACACTCATCCCCGAGGCGTCCACCACGGCTACCAACAGCAGCCCGGAGTAGGATCCCAGGGCCCAGCCCCTGGTAAACTCATAAGTGCATGAAATCCGAACATATCCATGCATCCGGAATTTCTAGAGTGTAATATTTCGATTTGCACCGTACTTTTTTTACAGTCCGGCGAGGTCTCCTGCTGAACAGTCCTCATCGGAGGACTCGTTGAGTTCCGATGCCTTGGAGAGCGAGACACCTCCAAGGGCCCCTTCCCCCAAGCCTGGTTGTGACACCAAGGTGTCGTCCTTAAAGGACCTGGGCCAGGGGGGCGTACCTCGAGGGCCGGACACGCGGGAGCGGCGGTTCCCATGAACATCGACGGCGGGGGCGATCTTGGATTCGGCCCACAGCCGGACACAGTCCCGGAGAGCCTTGAGGCTCCGGGATCGGGCAGGCAGCCCATAATGACTGGAGGGGGCGATCCTGCTCCACCTGCGACCTCTGTCCAACCAAAGGTGTCGGGCGGCCTATCGAGAGCGCTGGAGAGCACTTCCATCATTGATGAACATCGCGCCCTTATGGGCGCGGTGATAGAAAAGATTCAGGCTGCCGAGAGCAGACTAAATGAATCCTGTATCAGCCTTATAAAAGGCTTGGAGGTATGTTTTTAGGAGTTGTTAGAAGACTGTCATAGTATAGATAGTAGCCCCTGATACACTGTTCAGAGAGGACAGGAACCGGACAGGGGATCAAATTTCCGTCCGTAGGAGACTCAGCTAATGACATATATCTATTTCTTTATGAATCGGGCATTTGCAGCGACTGCCTCATCTCATACTGAGGAGGTGTCCGGACTCAAGCAGAGTCTGGAGCGGGCCGAAGAGGAGCTCGGCCGAGTGAAGAAGCAGCTGGAGGAGAAACAAGGTATGTTTGAAACTTTAGTAAGTTTTAGCACAAGTAAGTAGTTGTGTCTTACTTAAAGCATTTATATTGCGCACTCTAGGGTCAAATGCCGAGATTGAGGCGCTCAAGACGGCTGTTGCCTTGGCCGAAAAGAAGGCAGCCGCGGAGCAGGCTCTCCGCGAGAAGCACGAGGCCAGGGTCGTGGAAGCTGAACGAGAGCTTCAGGAGGCCGTGAAGAAAAGCGAGACTTTGGAGCAGATTCTATTACTGAAAGAATCCGAACTAATCCAAGCTCTCCGGGACGCAAATGATGCTCAGGAGGAAGCCCAGGCTGCTCTGAAGGATTTTCTGGAGGCGCTTAAGATTGCAGCTAGTAAGGGTTTTTCTTATTCAAAGCGATTTATATGCGATTGCAGGGAAGATTCATGGTGACCCATTGAATCCTGATTTTTCCAGGGGCGTTTGCGGATCTGCCGCGCAGCATATCTGATGTTGCCCAATTCTGCCGAGCTGAGGAGAAGGAAACTGCGGAGAAGCTCTTCTGGTCGCAGTATTTGGCGCCGAATTATCCGGTGTCGTTTGTCGACCAGCTGAAGCAGCTGATTGAACTGCATCAGGCAGCCGAACTAGCTATGAAGATTTGGTTATCCGGCTATGGCCCGCCGAGCCTATTCCGAGCAGTTTCTTTGGGCTCGTGAAGCGAATTGTGAGTGCCTGCCCTTGGCTGGACGTGATTAAGCGGTCGGTTTGCATAGAAGGTGCACAAATGGCATTTTCCCGTGCGAAAGTGCACTGGGGGAAGCTTGATGCTGAGAAGCTGATGACCAAGGGGCCGCCGGAGGGGAAGGAGCACCGCAAGCCCGAATTATATTATGATGGTGTCCTAAAGGGGGCCCGCCTTGTGGCAGAGCAATGTGCAAAAGACATTATTTTTCCCTAAAGGTCGTTGTGTTGTCCTTTGTAAGGCGGAACCAAGTCACTTTTATGTATGTGCCTGTTATGTTTAAATTTTATTACTGCACCGTTTTATATGTTAGTCTTCAGAGTTGGCCAGTCGTCGGCATCTGCCCCACGTAGGAACTATGGGGGTGTTCGGGATACACCTGAACACTCTTTATCCCATTCTTGGATCCATGAAGGAGGCGCTCAACACAGCAAACCAGGCAATCGGACTATAGGGCTTTATTACTCTCACTTAGCCATAGGAATTTGAGTATGGGAGGCGTAGCCCCTGGTGTTCGGAAGACCGCACGAGGGGCTCTAATAGCGCCTGATCGATAGATCGATCCTTCGCACTCTGCATTTTATTATGGCATTATGCAGAATAAATCCTTAAAGATTTTACAACCTCTCGAACAGCTGACCAGCTCTCGCCTTATCATGACAGTCATTTTTCAGCTTTCTCTGCTGAGGTGTTCGTCCGGAAGAACCGGGACACAATTGCATCAGTTCTCGCAGCGCTACCTTAGCCGATATTGCGGAACGTAAGGTACCAAAACATGGGAGTCGGGCAAACCCAACTAATGACCCAAGACATGATTCGGAGCTGATGCATATAATGCTATAAGTTCGGGGTGCCGAACGACTGAGAAGGTGGTCGGACTTTGTTGCCATAGTGCGGGCGCAATGAAGCCCCTGGCGTTTTAGGGCATGACACGATGTTTCGGATGCCGTGATGATAAAATGTCGGTGAGGAATGATAGCAGGTAAGCGTCAAATGACTCTACATGTTGTATTCAAGTAATACGGCTATGCGTATGAGTACGACGCATGTTATAAAAGAGAGGCATGACGGCAAAACCTGTTGGGACTGGGCGGTAGGGAGATGTGCACAGATCCGAAGTAGTATCCGGATTGTTTTCGGGTGGGGTGAAGATACCCCCTTTCTGCGTCCGAGCTGATTCCATGTCGCCGGACCAGTTATGCGTAAAGGCAAACCTGCAAAAAATTGCTAAAGGTGTGTGCGTGCCGCACAGCGGCTGAGCCGTGGGATGTGGCCCGTCCAGCTTATGTCGGAGGGTCTGTTTGAGCCCTGATCAGGCTGAGGTATCGTGAAGTAGTTCGGACTCCTTTATCGGTGTCCGGGAGTTTGGCTATCGAATCAAGGTTCGATTAAAAAAGCCGCGACTTGCTGCTTATGTTACTAATGTGGCCGAATACTTTTCGGCGCTGAGGTGAAGTTCGGTCTTGTCCGTAATTGTGACTACATTACGTGGGTCTGATCCACGAGTGATCAATCGCTATACGACGCACCGTGTCTTTGTGCAGCAAGTTTGGACTGTTGTCACCGCCAATAGGGGAATACCTCTGGTTGATATTGGCCGGACAGTCTAGTCGATCGAAGATGATCGGTCGTATTTTTATATGACGGGGCGACTTGCTTCGTTGAGGTGACGTCCCGAAGAGTGTACATCTGCTCCTATGCGGATGGTGTTCACGGCTTTGGTCGGCGGAAGAAATTTCTTTTGCCCTGTGATGTTTGATGATCTGGGCGTCTTGTCCTGGGACCCCTTCTTACTATTTCCGGCATTTGCCTGCCGATCTGTTTAAAGACCCAGCATTCCCTATTGGTATGATTGGCTGCCGTTCCTGGGGTACCATGAATTTGACATGGGCGGTCAAGTATGCGGTTCAGGCTGGAGGGGCCCATGTTTTGAAATGTCTTCTCCCGCTGAACGAGCTGAGGGCTGCGGGCTCCTGTATTGACTGCCTTGTCCTGAGTGTCGTCCCTTATCTTCGGACGCTTATATTTGTTGTGCCAGGTTTTGCGGATGCTGTTCCTGGCTGCTGATGTGCCCAATGTGTTTGCTATGTTGTTGTTTAGTACGCTTTCTTTGTCTTGCGCGTAGCCCCTGGCCGTAGTGTGTTGGCGGCGGGTTTTACGCTGTCGTCCAGGCTTTAGTGCCTCTTCCTCGAATTGAGGTAGTAGCCTGCGCTTTGGGTAATATTGCGTTCGGCGGTCGAGTCCGTATTCCTTGGCTGCTCGGTCCTTAGTCCGTTTGTCTGTTAGCATATCGTGATCTGCTTGTAGCTGCTGTTGCTTCTTTTTCAGGCTTCTTGCAGTGGCTATAAGCCGGCGCTTGAAGCGCTCCTGCTCTATGAGATCCTCCGGTACGTCGAATTCATCGTCACCAAGGCTCACCTCGTCTTCGGAGGGAGGCATATAGTTATCGTCCTCCAAGTATCCGTCCATCGCCTGTTCATCTGGGCTGACCTGCCCGTGTTCTTGCTGGCTTGCTCGAAGGTGGGCTGATCAGGATTGTATTCCTCTTCGGCGCCATTTGGATTATCTTCTTCTCCAGTGCCGGTGTTGCTGTGGCGGGGCTTGGAGCGGCGCCGATGACGCCCATGCTTTGATTTCTTCCCTGAGGGGTTATCTCTTGTTGCCTCACCGCCATTGTTTTCTTTGGGAGTATCCACCATATATATATATCATATGAAGAGGTGGCAGTCCAGCGCCCTGTGGGTGGTGATTCCTGTTCTTCTCCCGCATCGTCGTCTATACCGTTGATGTCTTCGGAGTCGAGGTTAAGCACGTCGGTCAAATCATCGACCGTGGCTATGAAGTGGGTGGTGGGTGGGTGACGAATTTATTCGTCGCCTGCTTCCCACTCGAGCCGAACATAGTTCGGCCAGGAATCTCCTGACAGAGAGAGAGAGAGATAGAGAGAGAGACCTTAATGAATTTAGCACATCGCCATAGGGGGAGTGCTGGAAGATATCCGCGGCGGTGAATTCCATGACCGAAGCCCAATCAGATTCGATGGGCATAGACGCACACGGTCCGGGACCTGTGACCGAAGATAAGTCCGGGGGTCCGGAGACACAGATTTCCTTAGAAGCGGAGTCTGTGTTCGGCTCCAACGCCGATAGGTGTGCTACCTCCGTGGCGGGGTCCATCCACCCGTCCTCAGATGGCACGATCTGCTCTGGATCAAAGTCCGGAGCCATGGCTGGCGCCATGTCTCGAATACTGTCCGACGACAGATCTAAGTCATGCGCGCGGCGATCGTTCGGCGCTCCTGACGTGGGCTCGAATCCATCGAAGATCAAGTCTCCGCGAATGTCGGCAATGTAGTTTAGGTTCCCGAACCTGACCTGACGGCCAGGGGCGTAGCTGTCGATCTGCTTTAGATGGCCAAGCGAGTTGGCCCGCAGTGCGAAGCCGCCGAACACAAAAATCTGTCCGGGGAGAAAAGTCTCACCCTGGACGGAGTTGTTGAAGGTTGGAGAAGCCATCGAGCCTTACAGCGACGACACAGAGGAACTCTCAGTGAAAGCACCAATGTCGGTGTCAAAACCGGCGGATTTCGGGTAGGGGGTCCCGAACTATGCGTCTAAGGCTAATGGTAACAGGAGACTGGAGACACGATGTTTACCTAGGTTCGGGCCCTCTCGATGGAGGTAATACCCTACTTCCTACTTGATTGATCTTGATGATATGAGTATTACAAGAGTTGATCTACCACGAGATCAGAGAGGCTAAACCCTAGAAACTAGCCTATGGTATGATTTTTGTTGTCCTACAGACTAAACCCTCCGGTTTATATAGACACCGGAGGAGGCTAGGGTTACACAGAGTCGGTTACAGAGAAGGAGATCTATAATCTGGATCGCCAAGCTTGCCTTCCACGCAAAGGAGAGTCCCATCCGGACACGGGACGAATATCTTCTTTTTTTAATATATATGATGCATTTACTTTGGTTTTTCAGATGTCGTGGTCAGATTTTTAATCTTGACTTGTATTCTACAAAAATATTTACCTGATGTGATGTGATCCGGTGTGTTGTTGCAAATACAAATGTTTTTTTAGTCAATCATTTGTACATCTCTGACCTATATGCTCTAACTATGCTTACTATGTAATTACGAAGTTATTAACTTTCTTGTCATCATTTATAATTAGAACATGACACTACTTTGATATATCCCCTTCTTGACAGAGATCCTAAATAACATCTTTGAAGATATAAAGTTCAGTACTCTATCGATTCGTTTCAAAGAATGCAAAGAAAAACTGCAAGTAGGGGCTCACCTGCTGTTGTAGGCATTGCTTGGAGGTGCCGGCAGATGGACGGGCTGTGTTGCCCACCACATCCGGCGCACGTGCAAGCTCGACAGGGAGCAGCGGCATGAGAGCTTTGATGGCGCGGCGGCTCACCTCTTCCTCATCCATTCTGTGCTGGCAGCCATGCTTTTCCTAAGGCTAAGGAAGTGGGAGGCAAAGCAGGTCACCAAACTAACCAGCGAGGCGAGAGAAGCATGTGGTGAGATCGAGGCATACTTACCTGTTCGATAGTGTCGTGTGGTGCGGCAGCGAGGACGACGATGACATCAGCAGCAGAGGTGGCATCTGGTCGGCGGCAACCATGGGGGTCCCCACCAGCTAAGTGGCGTGCCTTGGCGCGCATTGCCCGTCTGAGTGCCGTGACCTAGCATGTATAAATCTTGTACATCGAAAGAAAATTACAACACTCTTTCAAGACTAAGGAGTTTAGTATAGAGCGCAAACGGTAGAGATATACCAAAAGCATGGTAAGCTGAGTATAATAAATCGATAGGATAATTTTTTGCAAGCACATGACAAAATTTGTTCCAAAAAGCCAGAGTGGCAGTGCCAGATAGGACAAACTGTTTGAATCAAGTTTAGTAGAAAGAAAAAAGATTAAAGATACCAAAAGCCTGAATGTTAATCTCCAAATTCCAGAACCACACATCATTGACAACATACTATAATTAAAATATGAGAACTTAACATATAGGCATAAACATAACAAATAGGCCCATATCAGAACTACCAATAGCATGACAAAATAAAAGGAGATTCATGTACATATCTGAACTGAGACTCCATATCCTATGTCTCAATACACCTCCACTCCATCAAGCATCAACCACGGTGAGAATAAGTCCTTAATTCAACAAAAAAGGATGCTTCGATTGTTATGCGGTCAGAACCTGAAATCTGAGGAGATTAGAAGATGGAAAAAATAAGGGTTTCTACTGAAAGATAAACTTAACTGATTAATATAATGTGTGGATGTACATGCAACAATATCTTTCTTCGGAGCTACTATCAAATATTGGGTTTCATATGAATGCTTGTTAAAGAAAAGATATCTGATTTGGACCGCATCATTGTGAAGCAGGTCGTTATAGAAAACAATGGTTCTACAAGTAGAGCATGCAAGTCACCCAAGACTCGATTAAGTAGTACGTTTTTATGGATATGATCTGGTAACAAATAAAGAATGAGACATCAGCATCATTGCCTATGAGTATGGTATTTCAGTCTAATTGCTAATTAAATCTGTCATTGCTACCATACTTGCTCCCTGTTCTCGTACACATTCTAACACATACTACTGATTGGACAGGAATAAAATTCTCAGACTAAAGTGCAAGCATCTCTTGAAGAGAAACATCTAAAACAGGAATAAAATATACAGTGATTAACGCAAGAGTAATATTTGCAGATGTTTCCAGTGTAGCTAATCATGATGTACTACACAATATCAACAGGTATTGACAATGACAAGGAGGTGCTACTGCTCTTTGACGCAACAATCTTTAATGTTTACAGATACATAGCTCTCTACTGCAGATGTTTAGAGATACATAGCGTTCTACTGCCAAAAAACTCAGAAAGATGCATAGTATCTAAAAATGAATGCTAGCTACTACATCAATTCTTCCTTCAGAGGGAGTGAACAGCGTGCCTCGTCGCCCATCTCTAATGTTGCTGCTTCCTGCACCCGCTGCCGCTGGCACCACGCCTCACCTCATGGTCACCACCGAGCAGCCGATCAGCTCCATCTTGCCCATCGTCAGGAAGTTGGCCCACTCCAGCGCCCAGGAATGACCAGCATGATCCGCAAGAACCCTACAAAATCAACAAGTTCAGGGACATAGGAAAGATCTTGGTATAAAATGACCAAATAATATAATATATAGAGTGAGAAAGGACAAAGAAGGCAAACTCAGTCTGAAACTTCTTAAGCCTTAGCTTCCCAGATTTATTATCTTATAGTAAAGTGAAAGATAATCAAAACAAGACTTCATAGATAATCAAAATAAGAACTCATTCTGGCGAATTTAAGGTCCTACTCTTATCATGAGCTGCAGGGACAAGTTCATGCCTACCATATGCACACAAAGGGTATAAAAAACATGAATAATTACCTAAAATATGCAGGTGGAATTTCCAGTTTGCTCCTTTACGTTAGTAGCCCTGCCCAATGAAAATTTGAGACATGCCAGCCACCAAGATCAGGAACAGGCAAATCACAGGGGAGACAAAGTGGGGCTAGGGAGGGAGGAGCTACGGCCCATTTAGCAAGCCATAAAAATTCCTCTTGGGGTAACCAAAGGCCAACAACTTCCAAAAGGCAAGCGATCTCCAAAAGAGAGTCATAGTTAGCAGAATAAGGGTTGTGTACATGTAACTTCGGCATCCTTCCCTAATTCAGCTGCACATCAAGAAGAAAATTCAGTCAAACAGAATGTTTAGAACTTCAGCATCATTTTCAACCTAGAACTAAAAGGCAATTAAATTTCATCGCTGATATCAGTAGTGGTAGAGGCAAACTTATGTAACTCTATCTACTAATGTAAAAATGAGCACACCTAAAGAAAGCTTAGGGGTTCCTTTTCAATTTGTGCTTATTTACCCTTTATGTATGTGAGTTAAAATAATTATACGAAAAGCATGTTCTACAAGTTTTTGGATAGCAGCTACTAATGTTTGCGCAGAGACTACTTTAAATCGGCTAATCCTGCCACTCAGAGGCAGAATTTGATGAATACATATAAAAAAATAAACTCAGATTGCAAAAGGGACAATAGACAAAAGGGGGTACAAAATCAACCGTCAGCCAACCAAGGTGAAGATAATGATACAAAATACTAACCTCGATACCCACGTCCACGTCCCAACGAAAAGAGAAAGAACGCGAGCCATAGACGAAATTAGCAAGTTTGAGATGGAGAGGTGCAAAAACTAACAACCAGAGAATCTACTAATGATGATATAGCTAAAGTGACTCCCTAATGTTTGGTGGGGCTAGTATCCATTTGGAAGACCAAATGCTTAGCTTGTTGATTGCGTGAAGGAGCATCAGTATGTGTATCTCAGAACTGTTACGCATCAATTATTGGAAGCTCTGTTTGTAAAGCGTCCCTAAAGCGTCGCTTAAGCGACGCTTAAGCGTTAGAGCGCCCTCCAGGCTCAAAGCGTCCAACTCGCTTTAGACATGTGTCTAAGGCGTCCGCCTTAGACACTAAAGCGTCTGAAGCGCCTGCTTAGGCGTCCTGATTGGCGCTTTAAGGCAGAGAGGACGCCTTAGACTTGCCAGGCAGGGTACAGAGATTCCTGGCAGGGAAACAGGGCTGGGCTCACATTTGAAACAGTTACAGGAGGGGAAAGAAAGAGAGAGAACCAAAACCAGAGCGTGCAAATATCCAGGCTTTCAGCTCTTTCCTCTCTCCTCTGGCAGCAGCTTCCTCAGATCTGCACCAGCCTTTTCTGCTCTGTTGTGTGTTATGCTATGCACAACTCCTCTGCTGTTAGGTGCTACTGCCTCTCTTATAGCAATTGGCTAGTTGCTTACTGCTTAGTGGATGGATCAGAATATATGGGCTCACTGGTGGATTAGAATCAACATATATATGTCTCACTAAATGGTGCTCTATTATACTGCCCATCAGGTTCAGAGTCTGTCTAAAGCGTCGCCTCGCTTTACGCTTTATCGCTTAAGCAGTGAGGCGCCCCCCTAGCGCCTCGCTTCGCTTTACCGCTTTATAAACATAGATTGGAAGCCGCAACAACAATATAAGGGCTCAACTGAATCAGCTTCTATCGAACGAACGAACAGATCTGGATTGAAACCGTCTAGTTTTCCAGCACTTCGTAGAGCAGATTTCGGTCGCTCGCCAGAAACCAAGACGAAATCATGCGCACACACGAGTGCGCCTCAAATCATAGACCAAAGGATAAGGAGGCCCCCGGTTAGATCGAAACTGAATAGATGGCCCCTGCCGTTCGACGGCAGGCTAGCTCAGGGAGAGAGACCGAATCCCCTCAGCGGCCCGACACATATATGAATATAGGAAGAAAAAGTTTGTTCTTGAATTTGAAATGCAACATTCAACTATTTAGTACAGTATAAGTATAACTGACAGCAATAAATGATTCCATGGAAGAAAATGCTAATACTTCAATTTTGTATAGCTCCTGCAACATTTTGCACTTTGCTAAACAGTATATGATTGCTACATCGTCCAATGAAGTTTTAGTTCCCTGAAGCTGTAGAACTTCTACCAATACTCACTACACAAATGTTTGGCTCAGACTAATTCCAACAAAACTGATATTGAACAACACAATGTCTTAGGAGAATAACTAACCTTTTGGTGCCTTCTTTGAACACTACAGTCTCGACTTTGCAGTGATGCCACGTTGCCATGCTTGTCACAGAGCAACTGATCCTCTAGATGTCATCTCTACAAAGAAAGAACAGAAAGGCAAGATTTTAGATAAATGAACTATATCAGTACAGAAGAAGCACTCGCTGAATACTGAACATGAGTAACACAAAGATACAATAGAAAATAATGACTGTTAACAGTGTATCACGTATCACCTGAGATGCCACCTTCATAACAATTATAGGCAATCCAGGGACTTCTCCTTGCACTTGCTTAAACAAGGCTCTGACCTCATCATCTTTGTGTACCTATAAAATCATTTAGATGAAATAAAAATCATCTTGGGTTAATATACAATATTTGGAGAAAGTTGGAGTTCATTTTGTATGGACAGTGGACATTTCCATGTAACTGTTTGGAAGTAGAGCATTCCATATAACTGTGGTAGAATTGAATTAGAAAGATTAAAAGAATATCAACCTTCTTTATTCCTTTACCACCCACACCCCATGATAAATTCTTGCCCATAAACAAACATGTCATAGTTCTGTTGTTAGTCTCAACTACGTACAGATTATTATACAAGATTTCCACAACCCTGAACATTAGTACAAGAGCCCGAAATACAAATAAAGGACCTACATATCCCTACAATTAAAACAAAATTACAAACCTGCACCTATCAGCCACATATCTTACTTATCCATACACAATCTACAACTTATCCACTCTGTGAGCATGCACATCTCCACGTTCTCACAGTACCGAGCAACCGCAATTCAATCACAGCACAACAATTAAGATATGTCATCCGGATCACTTGGTTCCCCTTTTACACACAGAAGAATTCAACAGAGCAAGGAACCCCAACCTTACTGAATTTTAGAGTTCAAGCTGAAGTAGTACAGTACAAATCTGATTGATTGCAACCCTCAAACACACATCTATGCATCTGGCGTCCGATCCACTAACTAATCCTACTCCATCCAGCCTAACTAACGCATGTACAGTGGTCAGATCGAAGGAGACAAATCACCATGTTTAGAACATGGCAGGAGCTTACCTCATGCTGGAAGAACTTGGTGGAACGGAATGCCAAAGCCTTGCTTCGTCTGCATCCTCTTGTTCCTGCGCTCATGGGGGGGGGAAGAAAGGATTTTAGGACTGGGAGGAAGGAGCGGGGGAGCTGCGCGGGAGAGTGGACCTGGAGGACCGGGAGGAGGCGCGGGGGAGCGGCGTGGCGTCGTGGAGCGGAGCGACGACGCGTGACCCAGAGCAGTGTGGTCGCCTTGGCCGCCGCGAGCGCGAGCAGGCAGAGGAGGTAGCCCGCCAGGAGCTCCGCAGTAGCCACCCCGGGCCGAGACCCTAACCCTGACCTCTCTTGCGAGGGCCGGCGGTGAGCTGCGCTCCTCCTGATGAGGAGAGACGAGGGCGAGTGGAGGCGGAGGCGGCGGCGGCGCGAGGGCGAGCTGAGGCGGAGGCAGCGCAAGGGCGAGCGGTGGCGGCGTGCGAGGCAGAGGGGATCGAGAGAGGGAGAGGAGGAGGTGGGACGAGCGACGGCTAGGTCACACCCATGTGGTGATTGGATATTTTTTCAACCATGGGAAATGGCGAAAATGCCCTCGGTGGCCATCCAGTTTTACAAGCGGTGGCAAACTTTCATTGCTACAGGGGCGGGATTGGATCGGACGGACAAGATCTTCCAGCGGCTCGATCAGACGGCCGGAATCGCATCAAGGGAACCGATCGGACGGCCAGGAAGCCCAAATCGCTGAGAATACTCAGGTTTCGAGCGATCTCGTTTTTCTGGATATTCAACAACAAGTTGACCACATGCAAAATGTATCAAAATGTAACCGATTGTAACCACAAATGTTTCTGAAATGATCTAGAAACATGAACACTTAGTTAACATGTGTTTTTCAATTTCAACATTTAATTCTAAATTTTAATTGCATAAGAAAGTATCTGAATTTTAACATGTAGATGTCCATATTGTTAACCATATCTGAATGTACCTGAATTTGAACTACTTCAAAAAATTATATCTGAATTTAAGCCAATTAATTACTGAATGTACATGAATGTATCTAAATTTGGAGAACTTGACATATGTATCAATCAATTCCTAATGCAGAAGACAATGTAGTACTAAATTACACATACCAGTGCCTGCATTAATAACAACTACATCAAAGAGAGCATGCTTTAATTACAAACTCCCCCCAAATCACTACAAACTCTAGTCAATTCACTACAACCCTAGCTCTCGTCAACATATTGAATCGTATCTACAACCCCCACATCAGTACAAACCCTAGTCAATGCCACCCAAACCCGAGCGAAAACCCTATCGAAACCCCCTGCCAAAACCCTAGTACTAACCCCTTTCTCCTTAAGATTTCGACTTCTAATCCATTGATTGCGACTATGGACTATCGGCTATGGGCGAAAACACATGAATAAAAGCTGATTATGGTGGAGGCTCACATGTTCATACCGTATTGCGGTGGCGGTTTGTGTTCCGGGCGACGAATAGGGGCCATCACGAGAGCAGACATGCGACGCTGCCTTGAACCTCCCTTCTGGCCACGGCATGACCTCCCGCAGCCTCGCTCCCGACGAGAGAAGAAGTCACTGATCACCTCCTCTGATCAGTGAACCAGGCGAGGGCTATTGTGGTCCAAAGCAGTTTAGGCGCACTACATTTCGGAATCTAGCCCAAAAAACTATACGCATTAGAATATGAAAATGGAGGGAGTACTAAATTACACATACCAGTGCCTGCATTAATAACAACTACATCAACAATAGCCTGC
Source organism: Triticum aestivum (assembly GCF_018294505.1). Taxonomy (NCBI): domain Eukaryota; kingdom Viridiplantae; phylum Streptophyta; class Magnoliopsida; order Poales; family Poaceae; genus Triticum; species Triticum aestivum. The sequence continues at coordinate 19,340,625 of NC_057810.1, forward strand.
TTTAATTACAAACTCCCGCCAAATCAGTACAAACCCTAAATCTCGTCAACATACTGAATCGTATCTACAACCCCCCCCCCAAAAAATTTAGTACAAACCCTAGTCAATGCCACCCAAACTCGAGCGAAAACCCTACCAAAATCCCCAAAAAATCCCCTGCCAAAACCCTAGCACTAACCCCTTTCTCCATAAGATTTCGACTTTCAAATCCATTGATTGCGACTATGGACTATCGGCTATGGGGGGAAACACATGAACAAAAGCTGATTATGGCGGAGGCTTATGGGTTCATACCGTATTGCGGCGGCGGTTCGTGTTCCGAGCGACGAACATGGGCCATCGCGAGAGCAGACGCGCGACGCTGCCTTGAACCTCCCTTCTGGCGACGGCACGACCTCCCGCAGCCTCGCTCCCGACAAGAGAAGAAGCCAGCGATCACCTCCGCATCTGATCATCTTCACGGGAAAACCAATCGTCTCCCCACCTCGACCGCAATGAAGAAGGAAATAAAGCAGGGATGAGCTTTATGCAAATCACTTCACGTGGGACAAATACGACATATGTGGTGACCAACGCTGTTCACTGATGTGACATCAAGCACTGTAATCTAATCTGGGTATTCCAGTGTACAGCAAGCAAAGTGAACTTCACGATTAAATACAGTGGATGTGGGTGAATTTAACTCTCTCCAAATCCGTTGACCCGAAGCTCGTTCCAGCAGTCTCGAAGCGATAAAAAGGAAAGCAGCAATATCTAAAAAGAAAAGAAGCAATATCTAGGACTGACGGGTGGGAGCCCACCTGTTTAATTTTTTGAGGGAAAGGAGCTCACCTTCAGACCTGGCCAAACGGGCCGGCCCAGCACGGCACGACACGGCCCGTGCTAATCGTGCCTGGCCCGGCACAGCCCGCCATGGCACGTTTAATAGCCGGGCCGTGCTGTGCCGGCCCACGGGCGCTGCTCCTTGGCCCAGGCACGGCCTGATTAGTAAACGGGCCGGCCCGATGGCCCGTTTAGCACGCTAGGCTGCACATTTTCAGCCTGCTGGGCTGGTTTTTAGGCCTATTGGGCTGTATTTTAGGTATATATATATATATATAAATCTAAAAAATATATAAAAAAATTAAACGGGCCGTGCCGTGCCGGCCCGCGTGCCCAGGCTCCAGGCCCAGGCACGGCCCGTTTAGCCTGTGCCGTGCCTGGCCCATGGCGGGCCGTGCCGGCGTGCTCACGGGCCGGCCTGTTTAGCCCGGCCCGTTTGGCCAGCTATACTCACCTTTGGTTGGGTGGGTCGAAGGCGAACCAGATCAACCCTCTCCCTCAAAAAAAAAAAAAAGAAGTCGAACCAGATCAGAGACCAGACGCACGCAAATCACTTCCCCATTCCCTCGCCGCCGCCGCCGCCGCCTCCGCCCCGTCAATCTCCTCCTCCGCGGCGGCGCCGCCATGCTCTGGCTCCGGTGCTGCGGCCTCACCCAGCTCCTGTCGTTTCGCTCCGCCTCCACCATCTCCCAGCTCAGGTGCCTCATCTCCGCCACCGCGCCCGCGCCCGCCGTCTCCCCGAACCCTAGCTTCGCCGTGGAGGAGTATCTCGTCTCCACTTGCGGCCTCACCCGACCGCAGGCCCTCAAGGCCTCCGCTAAGCTCTCCCACCTCAAGTCCCCTTCCAAGCCCGACGCCGTCCTCGCCTTCCTCGACGGCCTCGGCCTCTCCGGCGCCGATGTCGCCGCCCTCGTCGCCAGGGACCCGCTGTTCCTCTGTGCCAAAGTGGAGAAAACCCTGGCACCCAATGTCGCGGAGCTCACCGGCCTCGGTCTCTCGCCTTCTCAGATCGCGCGCCTCGTCTCGCTCCCCAGTGTCACTTTCCGCTGCAGATCCATCGTCTCCACGCTGGAGTACTTCTTGCCCCTCTTCGGGTCCTCCGAGAACCTCCTTTGAGCCCTACCTCGAGCGGGTGGCTCCATTCTCGGGTCCAACCTCGAGCGGGTGGTCAAGCCCAATGTCGCCTTCCTGCGCGAGTGCGGGCTAGGTGCTTGTGATATTGCCAGGCTCTGCATACATACGCCATCGCTGCTCAGCATCAGCCCGGAACGCATCCGGACAGCAGTGGCATGTGTCGAAGGTCTTCTTGGTGTACCCCGCGGATCTCTGATGTTCAAACATGCATTACAAGCTGTTGCATACCTCAGCGAAGACAAAATCACTGCCAAAGTGGAGCTCTTGAAGAAAACATTCACGTGGACGGATGCTGAGGTGGGCATTGCTGTTTCTAAGGGTCCAGCAGTGTTGTCCAGGACTAAAGAATCGCTGCAGCGCAGGTCCGAGTTCCTTATCTCCGAGTTGGGATTGGAACCAGCATACATTGCTTATCGTCCAGCATTGCTCACTTATAGTCTAGAGGGCCGGCTCAGGCCCCGGTACTACATTGTAAAGTTTCTTAAGGAAAATGGATTGCTCAAGTGTGACCCAAACTACTATACTGTTTTTAAGGAGTCCGACATGACATTCAAGAAGAAGTTCATACACCCTCATAAGGAAGCTGTACCACACCTTGAAAAAGACTACGATGCTGCTTGCAAAGGGGAAGTGCCCACTAATTTCAGATTCACATAAGCCAAGGACGTGCTCTGATGTAACTGTGTGCTGGTTGTCCGCTGCTGTATGTCTGTTAGATGCTGGGTTGGTGGTTGGTAATGAGTGATGAAGCTGATAATTTGATCCCTGGATACTGATATGTAATGTCACCACTCATCAGAGAAGAAACCATGGATTGGTTATGAACTTTTTCATCCTCATTCATGTTTTATACACATGTATTGGAGCTAAGTAAGTGTGAGATCAGGCCATTCTGTAATGCACTAAAATTTCAGTTTTTAAGTTAGTTGCCTGTGCATTGAGATAATGAGCCAAGGTAAGGTCTCCTTCATTGTGGGTAATGCATTCCTAATCTTCTATTACTGTTTTTGCAATTCATAGTGGATAATTTGAGGATAAATCTGATGCCCTTCCCAAATCTAGGTAAATAGTCCTTTTGGAAGCAGATGGAGGGAATGCTATCCCCTGGTGTTAGCGTTTCTTATGTAGGGCCCAGGGTTAATTCACCTTGCTTTAGCATAAACTGTTTCTTCTTGTTTGAATTGTTTTTGTAAATCTTTGTGTGCAACGAATGACTTATTCTTAGTCCTCTGTGCTAAAATAAAGAAACCAGATTAGTCGTATATTCCTCAAATTTGTGACACAATGCCATAAGATAACCTTGTCCCCTGTTTTGTTGTGTCATCATGGTTTTTTCAGTTTTTCATTTGTATCTACTGTTTTGGTGTGATGGAGCCGAAACTAGACACAAAATTTTATGGAGTCATCAGAAGCTGTGGCCTTCTGCCGCCGTGACAATTTCTGCATAGATCTTTGAGATAATTCTCGAGAGGTAGGACAGGAGCCACGAGCAGTACTTCCTCAGTTACCCAACAATGTCATTCACACCAAGGAACCATATGATATTTTCGCAGCTATGACATTTGTGCCAAATTCCTGCCTGCACTAACAATACGCATATATAGTACTGTTTGACATGCATGCTTGTAGTATGCAACTAACCTACAATTGCTAACCTGACTGATTTAGCTTGTCTTGTTAAAAATATTGGGTATTGTGACAAATTTGTGCCTGCAGGTTAGAATTTGGTGATAGTGACATTAAGTTAGTCTTTTGGTATGGTGCTGAAAAGCAGAGGGCTTTCTTTCTTCCAGGTGAAGAAGTGCTGAAACTGGATGTACATGGTGTTTTTCTTTCTTCTTCCAGGAAACAAGATGAAACATGGCGGCTATGGCTTGCTGTGCTCTATACATGATTTTGAAGGCTCTGTTAGTTGATGATGCCCTGAAGCTTCAGTGACAAGTATGCCTTGATGATGTCTCTTTTTTGAATTTTGCAAGTTAAGTAATCCTTCTAGTTTGTACTGTAGATTTCAATGTAGCATCGCTTTAATCAATTTGTACATTTTGTTGGATCTTCACTTGGGATGTAAACAATTTGAATGAGCCACTTATGCATGTAAACAGTAAGCGCTATGTAAATTTTGTAGTCTGAACTCTGAATTTGAAGCAGAGCTGAACGTTAACTCTGCTTCTTTCAGCCTCCTTGTGTGAACTCTGAAACTTATTGTACCCAATTCAAGTGTGAAGCTATAGTAGTTGTTCAAAACATCTGTCGGGAACCAAGTTAACTAGAATCAGAACTGAAGTTGGCTAACTTTTATGTATGATTCATAGATATTATGTCAGACTCTTCAGGGCCACAACTGTTTTATCTATATATTCCATTGTCACAGCTGCATCTGTATGACACGAGTTCTTATGTTTCCAGATTATCGTGACTGGGCGTAACTAATAATGTTGAGAAATCATTAGAGGATTTTTAGCAAAAAGCTATTGTGTCATTTTCATAAATGTCCAACTTAGTCTATTAAAAAAGCGTTCTGACATTACCGTGTTAATTTCTGCCATATCCTTTAGCTAATTTTATTCCATATGAGCACTATCTATATATATACTGAGGGCATCCTTATCCCTTAGCATAATTTTTTACGATAGTAAAGTGGTCTTATGAACCATACTTCTTGGCAAATTTCTATCTAGAAAGTCGTAATCAAAAAAGGAAAAACCTGGATGGGATGCCACTTAGTGTAGAATCTTACAGAATTTTAATCATAGGGATAGTAGAGATATATTATACCATAATTTAAGAACAGAGCTGTGTGAGGATGGTCATATACTGGTTTGTTCCCGATGTGACGCTGTAGTAGTTGAAAGAAATCAGATCTCAGGTGTGTACTTGGTAGTAAGGCAAAGGAGATGGTCCATGCTAATACCCGCGAAGAGATGTGATCTAAAGTCAACTGTGTGTCCCTTCTCTGGTGCTTGTTGAAATTATGAAACAAGGTTAATGAAATGTAGGCGAGGGGAACGGGTTAAATGATGAAGTGACTTACCACAAGGTGAGAAGATGTTGAGTTTTCCTGAAGGAAAAAAGGGCTGGGCAATAGAAGCATACTGATTTACTGAATGTGGATGGTGCTTTCTTTTTTCCAGGTGAAGATGTTGTCACATCCCTAGCTTCTGGTGCTGCCTGGTGTGTGCATCATGTTTAAATTCTGAAATTTGAACTGAGGAATTTTGGAAGCCTCAAAAACTTAAATAAAAGAGGGGCAGAAACCCTAAAAATCTCATTCATTGTTCCAAAATGCTCTTCTTAAATGTTTGATAATTTTGGTAAGGGTTCTGGTCCCAACCAAAATATTGAACATTTTTAAGGATTTATTTTTGGGACTTTGGATTTAATTCATTAGCTATTTGAATTTGAATTATATTCATATAATTAGAATATAATTTCAAATACCCCTGAAATATTTTATAAGCTTTTGGAAAAGTCCATCTAGCATATAAAATATTCAGAGGAGTTTTTGGCATTGTTTGAATTACTTTAAATTCAAAACAGTGGCAAAATAAATTAAATAAAACAAAACAGAAGAAAAAAATAAAAAAGAGCAGAAAACCTACCTGTTGCTCACCTGTCCAGCCCAGCCGGCCCAGCTCCCCCAGCGGCCCAGCCCGCCACCGCTACCCCGCTGTCGCCTTCCTCCTCTGCCAGGAGGACGGGCACGCGCCCGGCGCGCGCGGCCACGCGCCCCGGCCACCTCCTCCCTGCTTCGGCCACCTCCTGCCTCCCTGCTTGCCTCCACTACTCCCTGGAGACGCCACGCGGCCCCCACGACCTCTCTCACTCTCCCGTATCTCTCCCTACGTCCCTATCCCCCTCTGCTCTCTCTCTCTCTCGCGATCGACCACGAGCACCCGAGAGCACCGACGAGCTCCACCGCGGCCAGTGTCCACCCCTCGCCTCGGCGATGCTTCCAGAGGAACCGCCGCGCCTTCCTCTTTGTCTCCACCAACTCACGTGACGCCGGGTGCACCGCAGCGTCGTCCCTGCCGCCTTCATCGCCGCATCTGTCCGGCGATCGCCGCGGTCGATTCGCCGCCTCCGACGCCTCCCCGAGACCACCGAGCTGCTCATCGACCTCGCTGTGAGCCTACGTGCAGAACCCCTCTCCTTCCCCTCGCGTTTGCGAGCTCTAGGCCATAGCTCCGTCGCGGCCGAACTCCGGCCGCCGCTGACCTCGTCGCCGCCGTCACGGCAGCCACTGGAGCTCCCACCCGAGTACACCAGTGTGCTCAGCGCGCCTCCACGAACCTGCAGCTACCAGTAGCTCCGCCTCCCATGCCCTCTAGCACCATACTCGGCTGCTCCCGAACGCCGGCCGCCGCCACGAGCTCGACCCCGGCGAGCTCGAACCACCCCAACCCCTCCCATTTGGCTCTCTGGATGCGCAAGAGCGAGGGCTATGCCCTGGTGCCCTCAGCGCGCCAATCCGACGCCCTAGCGCAAGTCCGGCGTGCCCCCGCCGTGTTCTGTGGTCGCCATCGGCTGGTCTCCGACGTGCTGACGTGGCGCCGTCGTTAGGGGCTAATGACCCTGCTAATTAGCCCCTGTGACACTGACAGCTGGGCCCCACGCCCTTAATTAACCACGGCTTAAACTTCTGTTAGTTTAGGTTAATCATAGTGGCCCCACGCGTCAGGTTGACTTTGCTGACGTGGTCATTGGCCGGACCCACCTGTCATTGACCCTGGGCAGCACTGTGTCACTGACCAGTGGACCCCACTGGTCAGGTTTGACCTGGGGCGCCCAATTGACTCTGCTGACGTCACAGTGACGTGGGGCTGACGCAATAAGTATTTTCTGGATTTATTATAATTCAGGAAATTTCAGAAAATGCCTAAAACTTCTAAAATTCATAGAAATTCAACCGTAACTCCAAATTAAAAATTTATATATGAAAAATTATCAGAAAAATTCAAGGAATCCATCTGTACCATTTTCATGCATGTTAGGACAACTTATAGCTGCTGTTTAGCACAAATCAATTAAAGGGCATTTAAATAATCACATATGGAGTTTGAATTTGAATCTTGTATTCAAACCAACCCCATTTAACTTGTTGCTAGATGCATTAGCCCAAAACACATTCATTTTGCCATGTCATGATCATGCATCATATTGTGCATTGCATTGATTGTGTTTCCTTCTGTGTTGCCGGTATTTGTCCCCTCTCGATAGACGTGATACCGATGATGTGATCGTTGACACTGATGAAGACTCAATGTTATCTTCAGAAGTGCCAGGCAAGCAAAACCCCCTTGTTCATTCCGATAAAATCCCACTCTCTCGCTCCTGCTCTCTTTTACTGCATTAGGACAACAACGACATATTTGATACTTGCTGCGGTAGCTGAACCCTTTATCCTTTGCATGACCTGACATTGCCACAGTAAATAGATGAAACCCACTAGCATGAGTAGGAGTTGTTTGAGCCCTGATGTGCCTACTCATTCATGCTTGTTTGTCATGCCTGCTACTGCTTAGAGTTGAGTCAGGTCTGATTCATCGGGGATGAATCAGAGGCATGTGAACATGTCCTACTATGGGTGAACTAAGTGTGTGAACACGATTTGGTAAAGGTAGCGGTGAGAGGCCATGTAGGAGTACATGGTGGGTTGTCTCATTGCAGCCGTCCTCAGGAACTGAGTTCTGTGTTTGTGATCCATGAACAGCTACTACCACACATTGGGCTCCGGGCGCTCCAAGCTCTCTCGACTTATTAATCAACATGATCTCTGTCCAGGAGTTGCAACTAGTTTCTGGTGTTTGTAGGTAGTGTTAGTAGTCTACCAAGTGGCACCCGGTACAGGTGGGCTTGGGACAGACTAGGCACAGTGGCACGGTGTACCAAGTGGCACCCGGTTGGTGGGCTTGGGAACCCTGCACACATCGTTTGGGGCCGTAAGCGACACCCCGGCCGGATCTCCTTGCGGATGGAACCCGAATAGGCGATAAACCTGGACTAGAGACTTGTTCGGTTAGTCAGGTCGTGGCCGACTCCCTCGCCCGGCTTCCGCTTGAAGGTTGCCGAGGTACATGACGTGTACAGGGCGATAAGTGGCGAAAGCGTGTGTGAAGAAGTACACCCCTGCAGGGTTAACATCATCTATTCGAATAGCCGGATTCCTCGGATATGGAAACTTGGACCCCTTGCATAGTTCATAGACAAGTGAAAGTGGATACTCTAAAATGCGCAAGATAAGAGTGAGTGCTATGGATGGCGTTCTCGTAGGGAGACGGGAGCGGATCCATAGTGGTGTATTGATATGGTGAATATGTGGACTCGTGTGCGCCACTTTAAAAGAGTTACTTGCAGTCGTAGTTCAGGATAGCCACCGAGTCAAAGCTGGCTTGCTGCAGTCAAACCCCTCCACCCCCTTGTTGATAATGATGCATATGTAGATAGATCTGATGTAAGTCTTGCTGGGTACATTTGTACTCACGTTTGCCTATTTTATGTTTTTGCAGAGAGACTTCAGTCTCACTAGTAGTTCCACGTGGACTTCGACGTTTAGCTTGTTACCTCAGCTACGATCTTGTGCCCTCGGCAGGATCTGGTAGATAGTCAGGCTTCTCAGCCTTTTTCATTTATAGATGTCTGTACTCAGACATGATAGCTTCCGCATGTGCTTTGACTTGTATGCTCTGAATGTTGGGTCGTGAGACCCCTGTTTGTAATATCTCGCTCCTCGGAGCCTATTGAATAATTACTTGAGTCGTAGAGTCATTTTGTGATGCCATGTTGTATTGCACATATCGAGCATATTGTGTGTATGTTATTGAAATGCTTGGTATGTGTGGGATCTGACTATCTAGTTGTTTATCTTTAGTAGCCTCTCTTACCGGGAAATGTCTCCTAGTGTTTCCATTGAGCCTTGGTAGCTTGCTACTGCTCCGGAACACTTAGGCTGGCCGGCATGTGTCCTTCTTCGTTCCTGTGTCTGTCCCTTCGGGGAAATGTCATGCGATGAATACCGGAGTCCTGTTAGCCCGCTACAGCCCGGTTCACCGGAGTCCTGCTAGCCCAGTGCTACAGCCTGGATTCACTCGCTGATGACCGACACGTTCGATGTTGGGTCATGGATGCCTGTCCCTGTAAGTCTGTGCCACTTTGGGTTTACGACTAGCCATGTCAGCCCGGGCTCCTTATCATATGGATGCTAGCGACACCGTCATATACGTGTGCCAAAAGGCGCAAACGGTCCCGGGCTAAGGTAAGGCGACACCCGTGGGAATACCGTGCGTGAGGCCGCAAAGTGATATGAGGTGTTACATGCTAGATCGATGTGGCATTGAGTCGGGGTCCTGACAGCGTTGGTATCAGAGCTTGACTGCCTGTAGGATCACCAAGCCAAACTGGTCGAAGTTGAGTCTAGAAATTCTTTAGTTATATAAGGGAATTGATTGTGGGATGGAACGTAAGGCTCTTTTTACTCCTTATACCTTATGCCTTCTGATCTGAGTCATCTTATCTTTCCTGCGGGGATTAAGAGCTAGGCTATCTCTTCTTTCTATCAGGATCACGTGTTACTAATCCGTAGACTTATAAGATTGTTGATTCAAGCCTCAGTTCAGCTCCTACTATCCTCTGTATGTTAACTGTTGATCTCGAAACCTTGATATTGTGCTTCTGAGTGGTTATGCCGCCATTTTGTGAATGTCTCAAATCTTTTCTGAGCATTTACAGCCGTTATGCTGTCCGAGTCATTCCAGGTTTCTAAATAGTCTGATGCATTTGCAAAATCCTTTCCCTCTGGTTTCGATGTTCCTTTATGCCAGCTCAATCACACTAATTGTTAAGTTGAGGTATTCTATTGCCTTGACATTATGTTGGAGTTACTACTATGACCCTGGGTGTCTCAGGGGATCATCTAGTAGTCTAGCCATGATTTATGTTCCAGTGTGATGACTCTGGCCGTCATTATCAAAAGCATCCCGTGATGCCATTTAGTAGTAGGTATTCTATCCCTGGGTTTTGAACCCAAGATTCACCCTACTTGCTTCATGTTGATAGTTTTGCTCGTTCCTTTAGGTTATTAGTAACCTTTGCATTAGTCCTCGATGTTCGTGGTATTCCTTTCTTCCAAATACTATGAACCGCTTATGGCAGATGTTCCTCGCTGATCGAAAGATCACAATCAGAGTGCTCTCGATGGGTTCTCGATTCTACATTGTGACTCTGCCAGTTCTACCTTTTCTGCATGGGTTATCCGGAAGAAATATGTGGAATTCGTTCGACATGCTAAACCATGCATCCACAACTCAGAAAATCGTATGTTCCTTTGAGTTGTCCCTCTTTAGTTGTCTTCTGACCCTCGTCTATCAATTGATAGTCGAGAGTATGCGTGCATTCGTTCGTCGATGCCTATTACCCTTGTGGTCCGCCAAGCCATTCTATTTCAGAATGAATAGGAGAAACAAACTCCAGTACCTCATCCATATCTAGGATTGGGTCAAAGTAGTTGTATTCCGCAGATCAAATGCCAATCCAGCTTTTGGTTCTGTTCTACCTTGGAGTATTACCCCCTTTATGTCAGGATTTTCATGAGGATTGCACCGGCTCTTGAGACTTCTTGATGTAGTGATACTTCTCGCCATCATTATTCATCCCTCGGTTCCGTGTTGTCGCAACCGGAATGTCGACAAGTGAATCGTGATGTGTGAAATCAATACTCCTAGCAACCTTGTTGCTTGGTAGTTAAAGGACAATAATTTCATTCTTAGCGTGTTGGTTTTTGAATCATCCTTCTAAGACTGATCGTGCTACCTAGTCCTTATTTCGGTGCACCCTTCGATTGATGAGTTAGGACCTTGTCAAGTCCTCACTCATTTGATCATATCGTCTTGCCCTCAAAAGCGAGATTGTTCTCGAGCTTAGTAACATATCGGTGGTTCGTGATTTTCCGAATATCTTCTCGGAAGTATTACGAGGTTGTCACCTGACCGCTATATTGAGCTCGTGATCAAGTTGGTTTATCCTGTAAACCACCCTTTCTCCAAGAATCCGTGTTGGATACCCCTGAGCTAGTTGGTTAAGCTAGACAACAACTTGGAGAGTTGGAAGATAAAAGCTTGCCTGACTTAGTTCGTTCCAAAGGGATATTCTTGTGTAGTGTGTGTTGAAGAAAGTTGATATTTTCATCGACTGAACCTCGTGATCAGTTAATGGACCTATCATTTTTATCCAACCTTTGATTGGAGTATGGGCTATCATCCAATCAGACCAGAACCAACGATATTCGTAATGTTGTCTTACTCGTGGTTGATCCTTCGAGCATACACCATTATATCTTTTGGGTCTGACCAATGCTATCACTTGTTCACTTAACTATGGAATTCCTTTTGAAAGGAAACCCAGATGAATTGTTGTTGAGCCCATTGACAACATCCTTGCCTTCTCCATAATTTTGCTGAGCATTAAGCTAGTGTTGGAAACTTTTGAAAGCATTTGTTCATGCTAGCTCATGAAGCATATGTTCGGATGTAAGGAGAGACTTCCTCTAGTTCATGTGCATTGGATGCAAGTTGCCGCCGTGGACTCGAGAAAGTCAATGGTGTTTCCTTTGAAATCATCCCAAATCAGTCATGCATACGTGAGAAGTATTCTGTGGTTCGGAGACTTGCAACCTCCATTCCATATGTATATCCTAGCACACCAAGCCACTGATTGATTTGTTCACGGAAAAGGAGTTGATGTGCTAATCCTAGGTCATGCACAAGACTTCAATATCCTCGATTATGATTCCCCACCTGAACTCGGTAGTGTTTTATTGTAAGACTACCATGTGATAATGTTTGTCTAGGACAGCGTGTTCACATGTTTTTAGCAGAACCAGCTCATATTTTGGAGCTTGCTATCGCAGTTCGTCCCTCGAGAATCTCGCAACGTCATCTCGTCGATTTGTGTTGCAAACTTTCATCTTTCTTCCTAGACTCGATGAGTCTGGAATATCCTGACACCAACCAGATCTGAATTTCAGGCAGATATGATGGTTGGAATATTTCCCAAGAATTATAATATTGGTCGCGCAATAACCGGTAGAGTGGATGTCGTGCCCAACACACCCAGCCGGAAGACCCGTTATTATAATATCTTGATTGATCAAGTTGGCCACCTTCCCATAGGGATTTCGTAGGGTTTACTCCCTAGTTGCCCTTATGGATTTTTTGTGTTCCCGAAGTCCGATCTTTTACTTGATGTTCTAGTTATCAAACCATGTCTATGAATGGGATACGCGAACACATCAAGGAGAACATTAGAAGCGGAGTGCTAAATGTCTCTCGGTCGATCACCCAGATTTCATTCCCTTGGCCTCGCTAAGGTGAAATCTGAGAAAGTGTTATCTTCCTATGCATCTGCATCGTCCATCGTTGTTCATCATGGTGGTATGTTGTGTTGCCAGGATCCTTGACACGGATGTTGGTAAAACCTTGATGAATATGGAAATACTCAAGTTCTTGAGAGCACGCACAAGCGCTAAGTGTTATCATCGGCACTAACTGGGTTGCTCTCAGTTTCCTCGGCAATGCTATGACCTATTCAAACAGTGAATTCACTCTCTGTTGTTGGGTTCTTCCCCAGTTACCAGAATCATTCCCAGCATTTGCATTTTGTTCCTAGCTTGCACCGCCAATGTGCCATTCTACCATGGGTCTCTTCCATCTCCGGTGGTAAGCAAGTTCATCCATTACGTTGTCTTCAACAAGGTAATCCACATCGTCCAAGTCCGAGTATGCCATTCTACCGACCCTCTCCAAACGATCGCTCGAGATTTTCCTTAGGCTGGTATAAAGGTTTTCAACGATCTCTATATCAAAGGTAATTCTTTTTGCCATTTAAGATAATAATCTACGAATCACCCTTCTCCAGGATGTTTCGTCGTGGTATCATGGCAACTCAACTCCTCGCTGCGTTGACAACCGTTCACCACCTTATTAGGTGTGGAATCGTTGTCTACCTAGTGAACCTTCGTCATCTGTTCCACTCCATTCCTCTAGGGGTGTGCTTCGTCTCTCGGCTCGAGAGATGTTGCTATGTCCCATTCCGTGAGTTAATCCTGAGTTGTCCGACCTTCGAGAAGAACGATTCTTTTAGGGTCTTTCCTTTCCTCTCGTTGTCATGATTAGCTGGAGTTCTCAGAACAAGACGACAGGACAAAGATGGTGATCGAATCAACGTTCCTATGAAGTGCACCCTGGATCGTGAGGATTATACTAGTTTGCGTTACCCTTCACCTTACCCTACGCTTGAATCTCGAGACGAGATTCTTGTTTAGTGGGGGTGAGTTGTCACATCCCTAGCTTCTGGTGCTGCCTGGTGTGTGCATCATGTTTAAATTCTGAAATTTGAACTGAGGAATTTTGGAAGCCTCAAAAACTTAAATAAAAGAGGGGCAGAAACCCTAAAAATCTCATTCATTGTTCCAAAATGCTCTTCTTAAATGTTTGATAATTTTGGTAAGGGTTCTGGTCCCAACCAAAATATTGAACATTTTTAAGGATTTATTTTTGGGACTTTGGATTTAATTCATTAGCTATTTGAATTTGAATTATATTCATATAATTAGAATATAATTTCAAATACCCCTGAAATATTTTATAAGCTTTTGGAAAAGTCCATCTAGCATATAAAAATATTCAGAGGAGTTTTTGGCATTGTTTGAATTACTTTAAATTCAAAACAGTGGCAAAATAAATTAAATAAAACAAAACAGAAGAAAAAATAAAAAAGAGCAGAAAACCTACCTGTTGCTCACCTGTCCAGCCCAGCCGGCCCAGCTCCCCCAGCGGCCCAGCCCGCCACCGCTACCCCGCTGTCGCCTTCCTCCTCTGCCAGGAGGACGGGCACGCGCCCGGCGCGCGCGGCCACGCGCCCCGGCCACCTCCTCCCTGCTTCGGCCACCTCCTGCCTCCCTGCTTGCCTCCACTACTCCCTGGAGACGCCACGCGGCCCCCACGACCTCTCTCACTCTCCCGTATCTCTCCCTACGTCCCTATCCCCCTCTGCTCTCTCTCTCTCTCGCGATCGACCACGAGCACCCGAGAGCACCGACGAGCTCCACCGCGGCCAGTGTCCACCCCTCGCCTCGGCGATGCTTCCAGAGGAACCGCCGCGCCTTCCTCTTTGTCTCCACCAACTCACGTGACGCCGGGTGCACCGCAGCGTCGTCCCTGCCGCCTTCATCGCCGCATCTGTCCGGCGATCGCCGCGGTCGATTCGCCGCCTCCGACGCCTCCCCGAGACCACCGAGCTGCTCATCGACCTCGCTGTGAGCCTACGTGCAGAACCCCTCTCCTTCCCCTCGCGTTTGCGAGCTCTAGGCCATAGCTCCGTCGCGGCCGAACTCCGGCCGCCGCTGACCTCGTCGCCGCCGTCACGGCAGCCACTGGAGCTCCCACCCGAGTACACCAGTGTGCTCAGCGCGCCTCCACGAACCTGCAGCTACCAGTAGCTCCGCCTCCCGTGCCCTCTAGCACCATACTCGGCTGCTCCCGAACGCCGGCCGCCGCCACGAGCTCGACCCCGGCGAGCTCGAACCACCCCAACCCCTCCCATTTGGCTCTCTGGATGCGCAAGAGCGAGGGCTATGCCCTGGTGCCCTCAGCGCGCCAATCCAACGCCCTAGCGCAAGTCCGGCGTGCCCCCGCCGTGTTCTGTGGTCGCCGTCGGCTGGTCTCCGACGTGCTGACGTGGCGCCGTCGTTAGGGGCTAATGACCCTGCTAATTAGCCCCTGTGACACTGACAGCTGGGCCCCACGCCCTTAATTAACCACGGCTTAAACTTCTGTTAGTTTAGGTTAATCATAGTGGCCCCACGCGTCAGGTTGACTTTGCTGACGTGGTCATTGGCCGGACCCACCTGTCATTGACCCTGGGCAGCACTGTGTCACTGACCAGTGGACCCCACTGGTCAGGTTTGACCTGGGGCGCCCAGTTGACTCTGCTGACGTCACAGTGACGTGGGGCTGACGCAATAAGTATTTTCTGGATTTATTATAATTCAGGAAATTTCAGAAAATGCCTAAAACTTCTAAAATTCATAGAAATTCAACCGTAACTCCAAATTAAAAATTTATATATGAAAAATTATCAGAAAAATTCAAGGAATCCATCTGTACCATTTTCATGCATGTTAGGACAACTTATAGCTGCTGTTTAGCACAAATCAATTAAAGGGCATTTAAATAATCACATATGGAGTTTGAATTTGAATCTTGTATTCAAACCAACCCCATTTAACTTGTTGCTAGATGCATTAGCCCAAAACACATTCATTTTGCCATGTCATGATCATGCATCATATTGTGCATTGCATTGATTGTGTTTCCTTCTGTGTTGCCGGTATTTGTCCCCTCTCGATAGACGTGATACCGATGATGTGATCGTTGACACTGATGAAGACTCAATGTTATCTTCAGAAGTGCCAGGCAAGCAAAACCCCCTTGTTCATTCCGATAAAATCCCACTCTCTCGCTCCTGCTCTCTTTTACTGCATTAGGACAACAACGACATATTTGATACTTGCTGCGGTAGCTGAACCCTTTATCCTTTGCATGACCTGACATTGCCACAGTAAATAGATGAAACCCACTAGCATGAGTAGGAGTTGTTTGAGCCCTGATGTGCCTACTCATTCATGCTTGTTTGTCATGCCTGCTACTGCTTAGAGTTGAGTCAGGTCTGATTCATCGGGGATGAATCAGAGGCATGTGAACATGTCCTACTATGGGTGAACTAAGTGTGTGAACACGATTTGGTAAAGGTAGCGGTGAGAGGCCATGTAGGAGTACATGGTGGGTTGTCTCATTGCAGCCGTCCTCAGGAACTGAGTTCTGTGTTTGTGATCCATGAACAGCTACTACCACACATTGGGCTCCGGGCGCTCCAAGCTCTCTCGACTTATTAATCAACATGATCTCTGTCCAGGAGTTGCAACTAGTTTCTGGTGTTTGTAGGTAGTGTTAGTAGTCTACCAAGTGGCACCCGGTACAGGTGGGCTTGGGACAGACTAGGCACAGTGGCACGGTGTACCAAGTGGCACCCGGTTGGTGGGCTTGGGAACCCTGCACACATCGTTTGGGGCCGTAAGCGACACCCCGGCCGGATCTCCTTGCGGATGGAACCCGAATAGGCGATAAACCTGGACTAGAGACTTGTTCGGTTAGTCAGGTCGTGGCCGACTCCCTCGCCCGGCTTCCGCTTGAAGGTTGCCGAGGTACATGACGTGTACATGGCGATAAGTGGCGAAAGCGTGTGTGAAGAAGTACACCCCTGCAGGGTTAACATCATCTATTCGAATAGCCGGATTCCTCGGATATGGAAACTTGGACCCCTTGCATAGTTCATAGACAAGTGAAAGTGGATACTCTAAAATGCGCAAGATAAGCGTGAGTACTATGGATGACGTTCTCGTAGGGAGACGGGAGCGGATCCATAGTGGTGTATTGATATGGTGAATATGTGGACTCGTGTGCGCCACTTTAAAAGAGTTACTTGCAGTCGTAGTTCAGGATAGCCACCGAGTCAAAGCTGGCTTGCTGCAGTCAAACCCCTCCACCCCCTTGTTGATAATGATGCATATATAGATAGATCTGATGTAAGTCTTGCTGGGTACATTTGTACTCATGTTTGCCTATTTTATGTTTTTGCAGAGAGACTTCAGTCTCACTAGTAGTTCCACGTGGACTTCGACGTTTAGCTTGTTACCTCAGCTACGATCTTGTGCCCTCGGCAGGATCTGGTAGATAGTCAGGCTTCTCAGCCTTTTTCATTTATAGATGTCTGTACTCAGACATGATAGCTTCCGCATGTGCTTTGACTTGTATGCTCTGAATGTTGGGTCGTGAGACCCCTGTTTGTAATATCTCGCTCCTCGGAGCCTATTGAATAATTACTTGAGTCGTAGAGTCATTTTGTGATGCCATGTTGTATTGCACATATCGAGCATATTGTGTGTATGTTATTGAAATGCTTGGTATGTGTGGGATCTGACTATCTAGTTGTTTATCTTTAGTAGCCTCTCTTATCGGGAAATGTCTCCTAGTGTTTCCATTGAGCCTTGGTAGCTTGCTACTGCTCCGGAACACTTAGGCTGGCCGGCATGTGTCCTTCTTCGTTCCTGTGTCTGTCCCTTCGGAGAAATGTCACGCGATGAATACCGGAGTCCTGTTAGCCCGCTACAGCCCGGTTCACCGGAGTCCTGCTAGCCCAGTGCTACAGCCTGGATTCACTCGCTGATGACCGACACGTTCGATGTTGGGTCATGGATGCCTGTCCCTGTAAGTCTGTGCCACTTTGGGTTTACGACTAGCCATGTCAGCCCGGGCTCCTTATCATATGGATGCTAGCGACACCGTCATATACGTGTGCCAAAAGGCGCAAACGGTCCCGGGCTAAGGTAAGGCGACACCCGTGAGAATACCGTGCGTGAGGCCGCAAAATGATATGAGGTGTTACATGCTAGATCGATGTGGCATTGAGTCGGGGTCCTGACAGATGTGCTGAAACTGGATGGACATGGTGTTTTTTTCCTCGACGAACGTGGCAGCTATGGCTTTGCTGTGCTATACATGGTTCAAATGGCAGCTGAAGGCTCTATTAGTTGGTGATGCTCTGAAGCTTCAGTGACGAGTATGCCTTGATGACGGCGTGAGTTTTATCCAGGGAAGCTCCTACTTGTCTCTTTTTAAAATTTTGCAAACTAAGTAATCCTTCTACTATTTTACTATAGAATTGAATATACTAGCAGCATCTGGTGCTTTAATCAATTTGTACATTTTGTTGGATCTTCACTTGGACGCGAACAATTTGAATGACCCACACATGCATGTAAACAGTAAGCCTTGCGTAAATTGTGTAGTCTGAATTTGAATCAGAGCTGAACGTTAACTTTGACTCTTTGAGACTCCATGTGTGATCTCTGAAACTTATTATACCCAATTCAAGTGTGAAGCTATATTAATTATTCAAAACATCTGTGAGGGGCCAAGTTTACTGGAATCAGAGCTGAAAGTACAGAGACAAGTGTGATTTTTTAAACTTGCATCTGAAGATTGCCTAGCTTCATGAGAGTAGAACAGATCAACAGAGTGGTATTACAGGAAGCCAGTTTTGGGCTATCTCTTGTGAGAATCTATGAGATTAATAACATTGGCTGCCCACACACTCATGAGCCCTAAAGTCGTGGACCCTAGGAATATGGAAAACCTGAATCTGAATGTGGCTTGTACGTAGCATCAAAGAAAACAGCTAGCTGATGCTTAATATCGCAATGACACCTGATTGTGTTCTTCGTATATTTCCTCGCAAAAGATAATTGGTTGCTTGCTTCCTTTGTTCTTGTCCTGGCATTGTGGCACCACCTGCATTCTCTGTGTACATTAATATCACAACATGTTAATATCTGGCTGCTAAATGATTCGCTTAGATCTGGGTTTCGTGACGATCGATCAGTTAGGGAAAAGAATAAACACCTGAAAGTGCTTGAGTTTGAACTTCTAAAAAACGGTAATCAGAGACTCAACATGACAGGGTGGCCATGAAGTATAAAGTATGTAGGTATAAACCATGTTTCAAATACGGTTTTGATGCTTGCATTGCTAGCACTTGTTGGCGAGATCAACGCCGATTCCCTGTCGGGTACGACATTTGATTAGGGGATATCCTTTTTGAATGTCCTTGAAATCACAACGAGAAAGAAACGAAAAAATACATACATTTTTAGGAGAAACAAAAACATCTAAGGTTCTTCTTTAGAAACGCAAGATCATCAAGTTTTTTCTAATCTCTCCCTAATAATAAAGCACGGATTGAGTCTGTCGGGTTCACCGTCACGCCTTTTTTTAAAATATTCCCTAATATCATCTAAGGCTCTTTTTAGAAACGTGAAATCATCTTGATTTTTTTCAAGGTCTCATAAGCATAGTTTAAAAAACCGAAGCAGCAACCGAATGGGCCATGCTGTCGGTTCAGGTTTTCATTGGTCGGACCGCCGGTTCATCGGTCCATTTGCGAGAAAAAACCGGAATATTTAAGGTGATTTATCAAAAAAAAAACCTCACATTAAATTAATACACACAATATTGGATGTAAACCATTAATAAATCACAAAGTGTCATTAGCTCAGCCCAGCCCAGCCCAGCCCATGGGTCAGTTGGTCATCCTCAAGGTTGGAGCAGACACCGCACCAACGCAAACCCTCACCACTCTCTCCTCCGTCTCGCACCATCCCCTCGCCGCCGGCGCCGCCATGCTCCGGCTCCGTCGCGGCGTCCTCGCCCAGCTCCTCTCTTCTCCCTCCGTCTCTTCTCTACACCGCCTCCTCTCCGCCGCCACGCCCGCTGCCCCCTGCATTTCCCCAAACTCTGCCTTCGCCGTCGACGACTACCTCGTCTCCACCTGCGGCCCCACACGACCCCAGGCCCTCAAGGCCTCCGCCAAGCTCTCCCACCTAAAGTCCCCTTCCAACCCCGACGCCGTGCTCGCCTTCCTCGCCGGCCTCGGCCTCTCCGCCGCCGACGTCGCCTCCGTCGTCGCCAAAGACCCGCCGTTCCTCTGCGCCAAAGTGGAGAGAACCCTGGCCCCCAATGTCGCTGGGCTCACCGGCCTCGGTCTCTCGCCTTCTGAGATCGCACGCCTCGTCTTGCTTGGCCCCGACAGATTCCGCTGCAGATCCATCGTCTCCAAGCTGCACTACTGCTTGCCCCTCTTCGGACGGAATAATTGATGATAACCCCCCCAGTTCGTGTGCCTTTGATCATAAGCCCCCCTTTGTGTCACTGACATGTGGGACCGGACCCCACACGTCAGTGACACAAAGGGGGGCTTATGATCAAAGGCACATGAACTGGGGGGGTTATCATCAATTATTCCACGACAACCTCCTTCGAGCCCTACCTCGAGCGGGTGGCTCCATTCTCAGGTCCAACCTCGAGCGGGTGGTCAAGCCCAATGTCGCCTTCCTGCGCGAGTGCGGGCTAGGTGCTTGTGATATTGCCAGGCTCTGCATTCCCACGCCATCGCTGCTCAGCATCAGCACGGAACGCATCCGGACAGCAGTGGCGCGTGTCGAAGGTCTTCTTGGTGTACCCCGTGGATCTCCGATGTTCAGACATGCACTACAAGCTGTTGCATTCCTCAACGAGGAGAAAATCACCGCCAAAGTGGAGCACTTGAAGAAAGCGTTCAGGTGGTCGGATGTCGAGGTGGGCATTGCCGTTTCTAAGGCTCCAACCTTGATGACAAGGACTAAGGAATCGCTGCAGCGCAGGTCTGAGTTCCTCATCTCTGAGGTGGGCCTAGAGCCAACATACATAGCACATCGGCCGGTAATGCTCACTTATAGCCTGGAGGGCCGGCTGAGGCCCCGGTACTATGCTGTAAAGTTTCTCAAGGAAAATGGATTGCTCAAGCGCGGCCCGAGCTACTTTACTGTTTTTAACGAGACCGACAATGTATTCAGGGAGAAGTACATATGCCCTCACAAGGAAGCTGCACCACACCTCCAAAAGGACTATGATGCCGCTTGCAAAGGGGAAGTGCCAACTAATTTCAGATTCACATGAGCCAAGAATGGGCATGTGATGTAACTGTGTGCTGGTTGCCCGCTGTTGTATGACTGTTAGATGCTGGGTTTGGTCGTTGCTAACGTGTGATGGAATTGATAGTTTGATCCCTGAATACTGATATGTAATGCAGCAGAGAAGAAAGCATTGATTGGTTATGAACTTTTTTTGTCCTCATTCATGTTTTTAAACACACATATTTGAAACTAAGTGTGAGATCAGGCCATGGAGGAGGGCTCACTTGTACAGGTTATCTGCTAAACATCGAACTCTCACATGGAGGAGGGTTGGCTTCATTTAAGTTTAAGTAAGTAAACCTACGCGACTCTGTTCCTTTTTATGCCAGTACCAATGGAGAAGCACTTTCTGCTAGTAATGTTCTTGAGACAAAGAAGCACTTATTTTTTATTGTGTGTATTGTGGATTTTCATGCTCTGCACCATGGTCATAAATCATGTGTTTATTGTGGATGGCAGCTTAAGATTTTTAGTTCATTATTGTGTTTTGGTCCTGTGGGTAGTTCTTGGTGCCAAGCACCACCAGCAGGTTCACTAGCATTTTTTTGTCTTCTATAACTGAGCTACCTCTTCTTTAGTTTGTCTAAAACTGAGTGCTTAATTTATTGCTCTGGTCGGTGTGATTGCGAATATAGGCACCAAACTATTGGTATCATGTACATCCATTACTCTGAATACACGGTCTGCATATCTGCATAGACTGCTGGTTCTTAAATACTCCCCCCTAGTATTCTTGTTTATTCGAAATGCTGCACATAATCTGCTAACTTTTGGGGGCACATTTCTTCCAACTGACCACATGATCTGTACTTGAATTAGTTTCTACCATCTTGGGTGTGTTCATCTAGAGAAAGATATCATCGAAGTTCATTGGCGAATAGTAAAATTTGGTATCTGTGTCTGTTTGATTTTCGCAAGGGAAAAGTAAGGATTTGAGCCATGTTTGATCTAAAAACACAAAGAACTCCTGTACTTTCTTTAACCTCCAAAGTAACTGCCAAAGCGTGCTAGAATTAGAACCATGTTTGATCTAAAAACACAAAGAACTCCTGTACTTTCTTTAACCTCCAAAGTAACTGCCAAAGCGTGCTAGAATTAGAACCATGTTTGATCTAAAAACACAAAGAACTCCTGTACTTTCTTTAACCTCCAAAGTAACTGCCAAAGCGTGCTAGAATTAGTTTAACTTCTACTACCTCTGTAACTAAATATGAGACGTTTTTGCAGTTCAAATTGAACTGCAAAAGCGTCTTACATTTAGTTACAGAGGTAGTAATTGTCAAGCAGATAAGTTGTACTTGTCATGGTCTGCCTTTTCTGAAACAAATTAAGATTTCAAGCTGGCCATACTTAAAGCTATCGTACATAATTATTAGCTACGTGTCATCTTGCCGTGTTGTTAATGCTCTGTTTATTTTACTTGTCAATGCAGGGTTATGGAAAGGCTCTCCAGGGTAAGAATTGGTTTTGTTGGCGGACCTTAAAGATGCACCATTGTTCAACTACCAACTATTTGTTGTTTTCAGGAAGACACAACCCTGTTGAAGTCTTACAGTGATTTTTCCTACTAGGTTTCATTAAGATTTTGTCGCTTTGTTGGCAATGATAAAGAATATTTTGTCACAGTCCATGCCGTAAATCTATATGATGCATCATACACTGGAGTGTTTATATGTTTCTTCAGGTTTTTCTGAACTACGATGATATTGAATCTCAACTATACATTGACCTTGACTTGTTCTGCCCAGCGAATATCATAAAACCACCCCCCTTATAAGTAGTGATTGTTCTGAATGCTAGCAGATGCCTCTTTTACTGTTTTCATATATCTTATAGTTCCCGTGTGGGTATTTAGTTCTGTAACTAAAATGCAAGTTGACATTTTGCAATGGCCAAGCAAACCATAAAGTTTGTTAATCTACCTCTTTTGTCAGCTGTTAAGTTTATTAGTCCACCTCTTTTTTCTGATGTTGTCAACTCTCTTCATGATGCAACAATGGTTTAGCCTGGTGCTGCGGAAGTGTCGCGGCTCGGCGGAGGGAGCCAGGTACCTTGCCAATCTTTCCCTGTTATGACTTATGGGTCTGGGAGAATATGCTAGTTAATATATTTATTTTTTATATTGGGGGATGTGCAATTCACATGTCCTGCTCCTGCATGATCTTAAGACCCCTTTACGCAGCCTTGGCTAGAGTATCTGCAATCGTATTTTGTTCCCTTGGAACAGAAGCCTGAAGCTTATGAAAAAGTTTTTTGGTAACTGGTTGCAGAGTCCAGTGAGGAGCACTAGTGTTGACAGCTTGTGCATGTACATACAGGGGAGGGAGGAATTGGATGTACATGAGCAATAATAGGAGTTGGCCCCTGAAGAAAACATCGACGTGCTACACCTACACATTTAACAGAAGAGTAGAGAGAGGGAGCTATGTATTTAGTAGTAGTAGTAGTGTTGAGTTTCTGATCCAAGCCATTGTCTGTGTAGCCAGTCAGTAGCATTTTTTGTAAGAGAGATTTTTACCTGCAAATACGATTTACGTATGTGGTACAAGGGAGGTACAGGATATATTCATTATTTGTCTGAGAGCAATTCCTCTTCGCTGAAGAAAAAAAAAACCGGCCTAGTGATTAGTCCCTGAACTAACTTTACGCTACTTAAACATGAAATATATTGACTGACTGATTTACTGAATATTGTAGATCGATGGTCCATGAGAAGATGTGCTGAGATGGTATGATGCGGTGCTTTCTCCTTCTTCCAGGAGATGGAGATGGAGATGGACGGAGCATGGCGGCTCGGGCTCTGCATGCTTCTGAAGGCCCAACACGCTGCTCGGGCTCTGCATGCTTCTGAAGGCCCAACACACTGCATCTGGTTTGCTTTAATCGGTTCGACATCGATGAGTTCCGTGCTTCCTCCTCAACACACGCTTTTGATCTAGCTTGGATGTAGACAATTTGAACTCTGAATTTTCATGCATGCAATGTATTTAAACAATCAAGTATTGGATGTGGTATTAAATTTTCGATGTGAATCACAGCTGAAAGTTGTTACCTCTGAATCTTTCAGACTTGATGTTTGAGCGAGGCCGAGGGAAGCGCTCTGTGAGCATGTCGCGTGATGGCTTCGAACACGCATGTTCCAGCCTCCTGCAACCTGGCGCATCAGCTCCCGCCTAGAACAGTACACGCTGCTGCCTAGAGGGCCTTCGTTGCATAAGCTCTCTAATTTTTTGTTCAGAGTATTCCTTGTTTACATCCTTCATTGTAGTTATATTATCTGGGCTATACCTCCACATGTGTGCTTTCTGTGATGGCTTACATACTCTAGAGATTATCATGAAATTTATAACTTGTTAGTGTTTCCCCGCTCTGCTTTGTCGTATATATTCTGCATTGCTACTCCAGATAGAATCCACAGTAGTTAGTTAATTTTGCTTGAAAACTTCTGTCTGATGGGCATGCTGGTCCCATGGCAAAACCAGCCAACCATGTACAACCTTGGTAGTCAAAGCAAAGTGATGGTTGTATATACTTAGTAATTAGATGCTGTGCGTGCCCTCTGCTAATTAAATAATCTTTCCTGGGCTCGATGATTAAATGATTGCCTTCTCGGCCCTTAAAAACATCATTGGACAAATTACTGTTCTGTATGAACTGCTCCTCTTGTTTTCCTTGATCTAATTTCCTAGGTGTGAAAAATCTCTCTACCAGTATGTGTTTTCGTTCAAGAAGATGCACTGTTGCATGATTCAGGGCATAAACACTAGATACATTGTTTTTTCCAGGTATTCAAACTTACTGCGGATCATGTGAGCTGCTGGATCCGTTTATTATTCACCTGAACCCTATTGCCCTGCGACGAGCGAGCAAAAGTTGCGAGTGTAGTACATATCGATTCTGAGCCGACAAGTTTATATGTAGGCCTGAAGCTTATGAGAAAGTTAGTTGATCGGCAGCATGGTAACTGCTTGCAGAGTCCAATGAGGAGCTAGGGTGTTTTGTGCTAGCTAATGATGCATGTTGACAGCTTCTGCATATGCATACAGGGGAGGGAGGAATTGCCTGGTCATCAGCAATAGAGAGAGGCGTGTACAAATTTGGCCCGTTAAGAAAACGTTGACATGCTCCACATTTAAAGAAAGTGTTTGAGTTTCTGATCCAAGCTTTTATCGTGCGCCTAAGATTCAGTCTGTTTAGCCATACACACTAGCATTTATTTGTGTTTCTATTACTTGTAAAGTTGTGACCATCCTTTTGAGTTTGCAAGATATGTTCAACATCTGTGATCATTCTGGGAGCTGTTTTTGCTTGCAAATACGATTTCCATACGTGGTAGATAGGAGGTACAAGACATTTGTCTGAGAGCAATTCCTGTTTTCTGGAGGCGAAAAAAGACATGGCTTAGTGATTGATCCCTGAACTAAGTTTTACATACACTACTTAAACAAGAAATACATTGATTGACTGATTTGATGAATGTTGTAGATGGATGGTCCGGGAGAAAATGTGTTGTGACTCGATGGTGCGGTGATTTCGTATTTCTTGTTCCAGGAGATGGACCGAGTGTGGCGGTTGGGGCCTTGCATGATTCTGAAGGATCTGTTAATTGGCGAGCTTCAGCAACAAACGTGATATGCCAGCGGCTGATTTTACTCGGAGAAGACCGTTTTGAATTTTGCAAGGTACGTGTTATATCCTACATATTGCAATGTAATATGTAGCTGCATCCGGTGGATTGATGGGCTCAAGACATGCTGGATCTTATTTCACTAGCTTCAATGTAAACAATTTGAACTCTTAACTGCCATGCATTCCATGTATGTAAACAATCAATTGGATGTGGTGTTAAATTTTCTACTCTGAGCTCTGGATTTGAACATGCTGGCAGTCATTTTTTTTTTGAAACGAGGCAAAAGACTTGTCATTTTTATTGATTAAGTAGAAGAGAATTGTCCGGTTAATTGACGGAAAATCGGGCTAAAACCGATACAACACAACCCACATGACATGGGCACCACCGGCCAACCTGGCCACCGACATGAAACAGAAGCCACGACGGCACATGCCAACGGATGGCCACACGCGCAAGCAACCGATAGCTCTGACTTTGACGACGAGCAACACAGGGGAAATATGCAGGACTTGCGCCGACCGTGCCGAAAAGAGCACCTCGGACATGCCGGGATGAACCGACTACCGAAGACCACGCCGCGACCCAAGATTCTCTCGACGCCATCATCGTTGCCAAACAGAAACCAGCGCCCCGCCTCAGCAAACCACGCGGCGAAGATGCCGCCATCGACGGCGAAGATGTCATCATCCTCCAGTCTCTCAGTCGTAGGCGGCTCCGAGACGATGCCCCCAAGGAGGAGAAAGACGCGAAGACGCCTCCATCGCCCGATCCAACGGATCTGAGGTTTCCCTCCGGAGCCCAAGCCGTGGGGAGAAGGAGCAACTCCACGACGACGGTTCCAAGAAAGATCACGACACCCGCGGGCGCCGCCGTCGCCGGTTGGTTGGCATACTCGGTTTGTGTTCAGCGAACACGAGACTTGTTTCCGGTCTCTGTCTGTCAGTTACTTGAGAAATCTGTTAGACTTGACGAGCTAAACTTTGACTTGACACCCGTGAACCGTCCAGCGGGTGTGAACATGGATGTACCTACAACATACGTTTCAGCAATTGCCAATCTACGTTTCCAGCGGGTGCGAAGTGGACACAATCTAATTGTTGGCATGGTGACTGGCGAGGTCTGCCCCTGCACCGTCCAAGGGCATAGCTGAGTCGGAATCCCAGCGGTAGAAATATTTCTGACACCTCTCAATCCTAGCTAACATGCATGTGAGTTTTTTCGAAAATGGATGTATCTAGAACTAAAATGAGTATGGAACTGAAGAGGTTAATATATATAGTTCATCACATCAACGTATAAAATCATCTCCTTCGTAGCTAGACTTGACTATGGTGGGCGGGAACAGACAGGCCTGAGGTGGTTGCTTTTGTTGAGATATATATTGTGAAACTGACTGAGGTGGGTGAGATATGATCCAAACTCATCATTAAGCCGTGCACATAAATGAGATACGTAGATGATTGCTGATGTTTCTAGTACTGTACTCTACCACCGGTGGACAATCAAGACTCGTTAGGAGCATCCACAGTGTGACGTTTTCTTGTGTTTGAAGGAGAAAGAAAAAGAAACTTTAAAACCAAAAGGACGCCACTACGGATTTCACATATCACTACAACACGGTTGTCAATTGGAGGCATTTCGGTGAGATGCCTCCAAACTGCGTATAAGAAGGCGTATCTGGAAAATGCCTCCGATTGGATGAAGCTTTCAGGGAATCTTTTGAAATTGCCACAAAACAGACATACTGAGGCGTTTCAGAAAATGCCACCAACTAGATTTCGAGGCATTTCTGAAAAATGCCTCCTGATCGATAGCCTTTCGAGGCGTTTTCTTAAAATTGCCTCGATGCCGTCCACGCGTATAGAGCCGGTGCGGCAGATTGAGCGAGCAGGTGCAAGCTGCATGTATTGCCGAGCTGCTACGGCGCATGTTTTCACGGTTGACTGCAGGGCTGTCCGCTGCGCAAAAAGGGACTCGACGGTGCAGGACGGTCGCTCAGGCGAGAGTAGGCGACGAGCAGCTGCGGCCATGTATGAGAAATGCACTGACGAGCGTGGCTCAAACTCTGGTTTCCCTCGCCATCTTAGTGACTGTATTCAAGTCCTTCCCGTGCGAGAGCTCACACTTCAACCAGTTTAGTCCCATACCGCTTAACGAATGAAAGTTGGACCAACTTATAATAGGAAACATGTCCACTCTTTCAGATATCACAACGACTCGCTAATGGGCCTGGAATGGATCAGTGTCGAAGATGGATTAGATTAGATTAGATTAGAAATTAGAATAGACAGATTTGATTTGGCTGGCTTACCTTACCCTGTGTTTTGATCAATGAACATTTGAACTAATTTGGGTAATGAGTTACTTTTAGTTATTGTCGTGGAATTTCTTTAAGGAAGTATTTTCTAGCAGCATCACCGAATTTTTTTGCTAGGGGTCGATCTCCGCACATGGAGGGCAACAAGCTTGCTCTCGTGATCTCTCCACACTAATCATTACGGTCAAACTCGAGTGACTTTTCAAGCATTCTCACAATACCTACCAAGGGTGTTTTCCAAAGGAAAATATAATATAAAATAGTAGTTTGTTTGGTTTATGCCACATACAATCAATTGCCATTCTGCAATTTTGCAAAGTAAATACAATGATTGAGCCAACATGAATTTCTTCCTCCTTAGATTCATCCATCAACCCATGTGGAAAAGCCTATCCCCTACCCGCCAACGAGAAAAGAAAAAACATAAGCTACTTGCTTCTTATTCGTCCACCACATGATAAAGATTTAAAAAAGGCAAACAATGGACTCCCTCAATAAACAATATATATTATAATCATTACTGAAGCACAACCATTTTTCCTTTTGTAAGGTTTAACTACATATAAAATAATTTGACCATCTATGAACCCAACCGGAATTAAAAGTACCATTGACCATTGATTAAGAAATCTACTATGGTGAATATTTATTAGGGTTAATTATCCTTTTGCCTTTAGTGGTGTCCATGTACTCAATTTTGCCCTCAGATGCGAATTGTGCTCAGTTTTGCCCCTAGTCCATGCGCACCGACTCGTTCCGTGAACTCTGCCGTCTCCGTCAGGTCAAACTTTTGACTCGGCCCTTACAGGTGGGACCAGTAGACAGAGACGGCCAATTTTATTTAGACCGTTGCACGCGTGGCTTGTGGGACCCAGCAGAGAGCCGTTGCGGGTGTGCTATATAAGCGGGCGACAGTGGCGGTGACCACGGCGAGAGAGAGAGAGAGAGAAAGAGAGAGAGAGAGAGAGAGAGAGAGCACGGCGGTGGGAAGCTAGCTGTGGAGGGCGCGGCGGTGGGAAGCTAGCTGTGGAGGGCGCGGCGACGTTGAGATCCCCTTCGGCTCCGAGCTCCATGTCTTCCTCAAGCTCCCGCACCACCTCGCGGATGCAGAGCCGAGCGCGTGTGGACATGCCTGTCTTCGTCTGTCCGCGGTGCCGGGCGGGCGTTGATAGAAGGGTTTCTCACACACCGAGGAACCAGAATCGTCCGTTCTACGTGTGCAGCGAGAATGGGGTAAGAATCGGGGCAATTGCACCATTTTCGTGGTCGGGATCTTTGAGCAATGGGTTGATCTGTTTGGTGTTCATGCAGGTGACATGCTTCTTTCTTTGGGTCGGTGCTCTGGCCAAGACCCTGATGAATGAACTGCAAGAAGAACATGAAGAATGGTTGCGCATGCTTCCACGAACGACAGTGGCCGCAACACGAGCTCCGAAAGAATAGATCGAGGGCGAAGCACGCACTGACAGAGAGCTGGCTGTTGAGCTTAGGATGTTGAAGAAGAAGGTTAGGAAGCTTGAAGATCAAGCACTACCAATACCCATTTGCAAATACTTTTGGGCATTTGTAGGTATGGTAATCGCACTGGTTGTAATGTTGAAAATGTATGGAAATGCATGAATTATGGAGGAATTTGTAATCTTGAAATTGTATGAGAAATTCACCTAGTTTAAATGTTGGTCAAAGTTGTTTAAATGTTGAAAAAAAGAGAAGTGACCAACATTTAAATATGTTGAAAAAAAGGAGAAGAAATGAGGAATTCAGAAACTTTTGATCAATGAAATGCAGCTCTCTGCTCTGCCTTTCTGTCAAAAAAAAGGTTGCTCTTGGGCCAAATTCAGAGCGTAGAGCCAAGTGCAGGCTATACTAATGGGCCAACTGCATCCAATTAGGCCCATTCGGGGGTTCTCTTGCGTGTTTTTCTATTTTCTGTTCTGATTTAATTTAGGCAGTAAATCATAATGCTGAAACTTTTTGTGGAAGCTAACTAAATTATTCCAGAACCAAACAATTAAGGTTAGAAATTTTTTGGAGCTATTAAATATTTAATAGCAATTTAATTAATCCAATTCAAATACACCATGATTTTAATCAAAGACCAAAATGTCATGGAAAATGTGCCTCAGCTCTGGTAGAGGTTTACACCTAGTGCCAAAATAAATGAACATTTTTTAAGGGCATTACATTGAGAAAAAAATAATTTGTCTAAAAAAATAAAGGGTGGAAAATGCACAAAAAATTGGTGCGGCTGGGGACTCGAACCGAGGACCGCATGGGTTTGTGGTGTTTAGGGCTGTGCTAGTAACCGCTAGGACATATGACAAGACTTTGACATGGGTAGGGAAGGAAGGTATACATAGTGAGACTGTGAAATTTGTCAAAAACAAAATAGTGAGACCGTGAATGTTTGCACACGTGTGGGAGTGGTTTTCCTTTGTTTTGCACTAAAATTTTGGAGGGTTGGAAGGTTGAAAACGTATGTTTGCACTGCCACATGATTTTGGTTAGAGTGGCACTTGGTTTAGGGTTAGAGTGGCACTTGGTTTAGGATTTAAAGGGAATAAATTTGCATGTTACACTAGTAGAAAAGGGGGCAATGGTCCAGGCCGGGTCAGCCCATTAGTCCCGGTTCAATCCAGAACCGGGACCAATGGGGGCATTGGACCCAGTTCGTGAGCCCCGTGGGCCGGCCGGGCCACGTGGGCCATTGGTCCCGGTTCGTCTGGACCTTTTGGTCCCGGTTGGTGGGACGAACCGGGACCAATGTGCATTGCTCCTGGCCCACCACCATTGGTCCCGGTTGGGGGAATGAACCGGGACCAAAGGCTTCCCTTTAGTCCCGGTTCAAGCCACGAACCGGGACCAATTAATTGCCTATATATATACCCCGCGAGCAGAGCACTCTCACTGCTCTGTTTTTCGTGGCCAGCAAGGAGAGAGCTTTGTGGTGCTCTAGCTCACCTCCTATGCACACGAGGTGTTCGATGGAATGCCCGAGCCACACTACTTAAGCTTTCTCCTCTCCAAGCTCCACCTCCAAGCTCCATTTTTCTCAATATTTGTCTAGGTTTAGCGGTCCGTCACGTCCTGTCCCCGTCTTCACCACCGTCGATCGCCCGCGCCGATCTCGTCGCCAGCACCACCGTGGTGAGCCTCTTGTTCTTATCTTCTTTCTGAAAGGAAAAAACTCTTACTTGTATGTTTATATAGATACTTGTATAATTTTCTTACTTTTATTATTGCATCTTATATAGTGCGATGGTTTTGGTATCCGCCCCCGTCGGCCCTCGTCCTGTCTATGATTTAGATGTGGTATATATTATCTTTTCATAACTATTGGTTCATTTATTGTTTATGACAATTATGCCGACCAACGTGACATAGATTTTATTTATCTAGGAGGTTGTTGAACCGGAAATTCCAACCGACCCTATTGTCGAGAGGTTAAATTTAGTTGAAGAAGAAAACAATTTGTTGAAGGAAAAAATTAGAAGAATTGAGGAGGAGAAGATGATATTGGAGTTGCATGTTGCGGATGTCGTCGATGATCAAAAGATCAAGATGGATGCAATGCGCTTGAAGATTAGAAAGATCAGAAAATATGCCATTCATACCGAGGCTTGGTATCATTATGCCGTTGGATCAGTTGTTACATTGGTTGCGATTATGATCGCATTTGTTTTCGCATTGAAATGTTTTACATAGTTTCAGTGTATGGTTTAATTAATTTAGATGCTCTGCAGAGCTTTATGTTGTTAGATGAGAACTATGTATGTACTTTGGTTTTAATGTGATGATGAACTTCTATTAATTTGGTCACTTAATTATCTATTCATGATGTTCTGTAATGATTTTTGACACACTTAATTATATATAATGCACGCAGATGAACCGGCAATGGATGTACGGTTCAAGACACACCTCCGAGTACATTAAGGGCGTGCATGATTTTCTCGAAGTGGCTGAGGCAAACAAGCAGAATGGTTTTATGTGTTGTCCATGCCCTATATGTGGGAATACGAAGTCTTACTCTGACCGGAAAATCCTCCACACCCACCTGCTTTACAAGGGTTTCATGCCACACTATAATGTTTGGACGAGGCACAGAGAAATAGGGGTTATGATGGAAGACGGCGAAGAAGAAGAGTACGATGACAACTATGTGCCCCCTGAATACGGTGATGCTACTGAAGATCAAGAGGAACCAGACGATGTGCACGATGATGCTGCAACGGGTGAAGCTGCTGAAGATCAAGAGGAACCAGACGATGTGCCCAATGATGATGATCTCCGCCTGGTCATTGTTGATGCAAGGACGCAATGCGAAAGTCAAAAGGAGAAGCTGAAGTTCGATCGCATGTTAGAGGACCACAAAAAAGGGTTGTACCCCAATTGTGAAGATGGCAACACAAAGCTCGGTACCGTACTGGAATTGCTGCAGTGGAAGGCAGAGAATGTTGTGCCTGACAAAAGATTTGAGAAGCTACTGAAAATATTGAAGAAGAAGCTTCCAAAGGATAACGAATTGCCCGACAGTACATACACAGCAAAGAAGGTCGTATGCCCTCTAGGATTGGAGGTGCAGAAGATACATGCATGCCCTAATGACTGCATCCTCTTCCGCGGTGCGTACAAGGATCTGAACGCATGCCCGGTATGCGGTGTATTATGGTATAAGATCAGACGAGATGACCCTGGTGATGTTGACGGCGAGCCCCCCAGGAAGAGGGTTCCTGCGAAGGTGATGTGGTATGCTCCTATAATACCACGGTTGAAACGTCTGTTCAGAAACAGAGAGCATGCCAAGTTGATGCGATGGCACAGTGAGGACCGTAAGAAAGACGGGAAGTTGAGAGAGCACCCGCTGACGGGTCGCAGTGGAGAAAAATAAAGAGAAAGTACTGGGATGAGTTTGCAAGTGAGCCAAGGAACGTATGGTTTGCTTTAAGCGCGGATGGCATTAATCCTTTAGGGGAGCAGAGCAGCAATCACAGCACCTGGCCCGTGACTCTATGTATGTATAACCTTCCTCCTTGGATGTGCATGAAGCAGAAGTTCATTATGATGCCAGTTCTCATCCAAGGCCCTAAGCAACCCGACAATGACATTGATGTGTACCTAAGGCCATTAGTTGAAGAACTTTTACAGCCGTGGGATGGAAATGGTGTACGTACATGGGATGAGCACAAACAGGAGGAATTTAACCTAAAGGCGTTGTTGTTCGTGACCATCAACGATTGGCCCGCTATCAGTAACCTTTCAGGACAGACAAACAAGGGATACCACGCATGCACGCACTGTTTACTTGACACCGATAGTATATACCTGGCAAGCTGCAGGAAGAATGTGTACCTGGGCCATCGTCGATTTCTTCCGACCAACCATCAATGTCGAAAGAAAGGCAAGCATTTCAAAGGCGAGGCAGATCACCGGAAGAAGCCCACAATGCGTACCGGTGATCACGTACTTGCTATGGTCAATGATTTACACGTAATCTTTGGAAAGGGTCCCGACGCACTAGCTGTTCCGAGTGACGCTGGGGGACACGCACCCATGTGGAAGAAGAAATCTATATTTTGGGACCTACCCTACTGGAAAGACCTAGAGGTCCGCTTTTCGATCGACGTGATGCACATGACGAAGAACCTTTGCGTGAATCTGCTAGGCTTCTTGGGCGTGTATGGGAAGACAAAAGATACAGCCGAGGCACGGGAGGACCTACAACGTTTGCACGGAAAAGACGGCATGCCTCCAAAGCAGTAGAAGGTCCTGCCAGCTATGCTCTTACCAAAGAAGAGAAGGAAATCTTCTTTGAATGCCTGCTTAGTATGAAGGTCCCAACTGGCTTCTCGTCTAATATAAAAGGAATAATAAATATGGCAGAGAAAAAGTTTCAGAACCTAAAGTCTCATGACTGCCACGTGATTATGACGCAACTGCTTCCGGTTGCATTGAGGGGGCTTCTACCGGAAAACGTCCGATTAGCCATTGTGAAGCTATGTGCATTCCTCAATGCAATATCTCAGAAGGTGATCAATCCAGAAATCATACCAATGCTAAGGAGTGATGTGGTGCAATGTCTTGTCAGTTTCGAGCTGGTGTTCCCACCATCCTTCTTCAATATCATGGCGCACGTCCTAGTTCATCTAGTTGACGAGATTGTCATTCTGGGCCCCGTATTTCTACACAATATGTACCCCTTTGAGAGGTTCATGGGAGTCCTAAAGAAATATGTCTGTAACCGCGCTAGGCCAGAAGGAAGCATCTCCATGGGCCATCAAACAGAGGATGTCATCGGGTTTTGTGTTGACTTCATTCCTGGCCTTAAGAAGATAGGTCTCCCAAAATCGCGGTATGAGGGGAGACTGACTGGAAAAGGCACGCTTGGAAGGGACTCAATAATATGCAGGGACGGATATTCTTGGTCTCAAGCACACTACACAGTTCTACAGAACTCTACCGTGGTGACCCCGTATGTCGATGAACACAAGAACAGTCTGTGCTCCAAACACCCGGAGCAGTGCGACGACTGGATTACATGTGAACACATCAGGACTTTCAGCAGTTGGTTGGAAGCACGTATCAGAGGTGACAACACTGTTTGTGATGAGCTGTACTTGTTGTCCAGGGGACCATCTTTGACTGTATTGATTTGGAAAGGATACGAGATAAATGGGAATACATTTTACACGATTGACCAAGATCAAAAGAGCACCAACCAAAACAGCGGTGTCCGCTTTGATGCAACAACCGAGAGGGGAATTGACACATATTATGGTTACATAGTGGACATATGGGAACTTGACTACGGAGTAGATTTTAAGGTCCCTTTGTTTAAGTGCAAATGGGTCAATCTGTCAGGAGGCGGGGTACAGGTAGACCCACAGTACGGAATGACAACAGTGGATCTGAAAAATCTTGGGTACACTGACGAACCTTTCGTCCTAGCCAATGATGCGGCACAAGTTATCTATGTGAAGGACATGTCTACCAGACCGACAAAGAGAAAAGATAAGGAAGCGAATACATCATACGATGAGCCAAAGCGCCACATAGTTCTTTCAGGAAAAAGGGACATCGTGGGAGTGGAGGACAAGACAGACATGTCTGAAGATTATGAAAAGTTTCATGAAATTCCTCCCTTCAAAGTCAAGGCTGACCCTAGCATCTTGACAAACGATGAAGATTATCCATGGTTACGGCGCAATAAGCAAATGACACAAGCGAAGAAAAAGTGAAGACTTTCTACCGCAACTATTATGATGATACCATGCCAACTTTGTAACTGACGAGTATGATACCATTATCCGTTTTGTACATGCACATGCTATGTGGGTCAATTTATGATACGATGCCAACTTTCAACTTTTTCAGAGTTCATTTGAAATGCTTTAATGTCTTATGGTTCGGCCCTTGTAATAATTAAAAATAGCAACAATAAGTATTTTGTTGTAAGTAGAAACAAAATAAAATAAATAAAGCAAGAAAGAAAACAAAAAAACAAAAAAGTGTTTTCAAATTTGAAAACTAATGGCACTAACAGAAAGTTTATAATTTTCCTAAAACTAAAAGCAAAAACAATTAAAAAATAAAGCAAAAAACAAAAGAAAATAAATAATGCAGAAAACAAAAGAAAAAAACAACAATAAGTATTTTGTTGTAAGTAGAAACAAAATAAAATAAATAAAGCAAGAAAGAAAAAAAAACAAAAAAAGTGTTTTCAAATTTGAAAACTAATGGCACTAACAGAAAGTTTATAATTTTCCTAAAACTAAAAGCAAAAACAATTAAAAAATAAAGCAAAAAACAAAAGAAAATAAATAATGCAGAAAACAAAAGAAAAAAACAACAATAAGTATTTTGTTGTAAGTAGAAACAAAATAAAATAAATAAAGCAAGAAAGAAATCAAAAAAACAAAAAAGTGCTTTCAAATTTGAAAACTAATGGCATTAACAGAAAGTTTATAATTTTCCTAAAACTAAAAGCAAAAACAATTAAAAAATAAAGCAAAAAACAAAAGAAAATAAATAATGCAGAAAACAAAAGAAAAAAACAACAATAAGTATTTTGTTGTAAGTAGAAACAAAATAAAATAAATAAAGCAAGAAAGAAAACAAAAAAACAAAAAAAGTGTTTTCAAATTTGAAAAACTAATGGCACTAACAGAAAGTTTATAATTTTCCTAAAACTAAGAGCAAAAACAATTAAAAAATAAAGCAAAAAAAAAAGAAAATAAATAATGCAGAAAACAAAAGAAAAAACAACAATAAGTATTTTGTTGTAAGTAGAAACAAAATAAAATAAATAAAGCAAGAAAGAAAACAAAAAAACAAAAAAAAAGTGTTTTCAAATTTGAAAACTAATGGCACTAACAGAAAGTTTATAATTTTCCTAAAACTAAAAGCAAAAACAATTAAAAAATAAAGCAAAAAACAAAGGAAATAAATAATGCAGAAAACAAAAGAAAAAAACTGGACCCCTACTGGCCCCCACGGCTTGAATACGACTAGAAACCCTACTATGGGCCAGGATTCAGGCCCGCAATAGGCCCAGAAGGCCCATCAGGAAAAGCAATAGCAAGTAGGCCCGAAAGCCTGCGGTGGAGAGGAGCTCGAGAGGGGTGCGGCAGTGGGGCTTATAAACCACTGCGCGCCCCTCTCGACTAGCGAGGTGGGACTAAACTTTGGCCCCGAGGCGGGCAGCATAGAGGCCTTTGGTCCCGGTTGGTGGCACCAACCGGGACTAAAGGGTGGGCATTAGTCCCGGTTGGTGCCACCAACCGGGACCAAAGGCCGCCGGTTCCCGCCCTTTGGGCTGCCAAAAAAGAGGCCTTTGGTCCCGGTTGGTGGCACCAACCGGGACTAAACGGGGGCATTGGTCCCGGTTGATTTCACGAACCGGGACCAATGCTTTTGCTATATATACATCACTTAGCAGTTTTCGCCAAAATCCATCTGTTTCTTCTCGCCCCGATGCCTTCTGCTCCTCGTCGCCGTCGCCGCCGAGCCCTGCCCCGACGCCGTCAGGCTGGTCCACCTCGCCGTCGCCGCCACCGAGCCACTGCCCCGACACCATCGCCGCGCGCGCCGCCCCTGCCGGCCCCGACCCCGTCGCCGTCGCCGCGCGCGCCGCCCCTGCCCCGACCCCGTCGTCGTCGCCGCGCACGCCACCCGTTCCCCGACCCCGTCGCTGTCGCCGCGCGCGCCACCCCTTCCCCAACCCCATCGCCGTCGCCCCGACCACACGCCGCCGCCTTCGGTCCGGTCGCCGGCGCCCTTTCCTCTTATTTTTTTGTGCATTTTATGTATATGTTCTCTGTGTATATATGTATATGTTCTCTGTGTATATATGTTCATATATGTAAAAGTTAGATTCTAGAAAAACTTTATATATGCAAAAGTTTATATCTGCAAAAATTTATACATATATGTAAGTATATATGTATGTATATATGTATGTATGTGGATACATGAGGGGGGTCGATATACCCCCTCTCCGATAGCATTTTTGTGCATTTTAGGTTAGTGTATATATATGTTGATGTATATATGCAAAAGATAGATTTTTAGAAAAAATACTATTTTTTCTGTTGATGATATGATGATGTTTTTTTTCATATATGCATTTTTTCATATATGTATTATTTCTTTAAGTTGTTAGTAGATATCGATTTTAGGTTAGTGCATTTTATCACTGATTTTAGGTTAGTTGATCAATTTAGTGCATTTTATGTTTGTTGCATTTTAGGATAGTGCATTTTATGTTAGTGGAGAGGAAAAAGTAAAATAAGGAAAAGGAAAATAAGTAGAGAAAGAAGGAGAAGAAGAAGGAGAAGACGAGGAGAGGAAGAAGAGAAAGAAGAAGAAAAAAAGAGGAGAAGAAGAAGGAATAGAGGAGCTTCTTCTCCTTTTTTTTCCTCTTTTTTTTCTTCTTCTTCTCAATTTTTATCGGGAACGAGGGTGTCGAGGATCACCAAGGGGTCAAGGGTCGGGAACTAGGGTAGAGGGTCGAGGGTCGTTAAGGGGTCAAGGGTCGAGGGTTTCAGGGTCGAGGGTTCGAGGTTTCTAGGGTCGAGGGATCGAGAGGGTCGAAGGAAGAAAAGAGGAAGAAGGAAGCAAGAAGAAGAAAAAGAATGAGAGGAAAAAGGGAAATAAGAAGATGAAGAAGAGGAGAGGAAGAAGAGGAGAAATAAATAAGAAGAGGAAAAAAGAAGAAAAAGAAGAGGAGAAGAAGAAAGGAATAGAGGAGAAGAAGAAAAAATAGAAAAAAAATCTATTTTTTCTTCTTCTCCTCTATTCCTTTCTTCTTCTCCTCTTTTTTTTCTTCTTCTTCCTTCTTCCTTCTTCCTCTTTTCTTCCTTTTCCTTAATTATTTTCCTTTCTCATCGTTGTCGCGTCGTTGTCGATATAACCCCCTCGAGATAACTTCGACAAGAGGGGCGGTCGATATAAATACCCCCCCCCTCGGCCCTCTCGCTCGACCAAAACTCTCGAGGACACCCAAACCCTAGAGAGAAAATGATTTTGGTCTCCTACCCCCTCCCGCCGCGCCCCTACCCGACAAATTAACTCTCTCGAAGCGTTGTTGTGTCGAGGCGACCCCAAACCCTAGAGAAGCAGCGTCGAGGCCACTAACATGATTCCTTATTGTGATTAGCTGGCTAGTTCTACGTTTGCCATCTGTACCATATATAAACATGTTGTAAATATTTGCAGAAACTATGGAGCACTGCCGAGATGAAGAAACATAAGCGATATTGAGGGACATAATCGCAAATGGAAGGGATGAAGTTGCGTCATTTCTCCTCGACACCGTTGGTTAGCTGGAAGAACGGGGTGAAGAAGAGGGCTATGTTCATGATGTCTTCGGCCCATTAATGCCGGTACAAGAACAGGACTATGTTCATGATGGCTCCGATGACACAATGGAGGAACAAGAAGGAGACCGTGCTGACTACTCCGGTGACCGAACCGAGCCCGGCCAGGTATATATATATTAGTTAAGCCCGTGCTGACTAGTTAATTGATGCTTCCATTGTTTTGGTATATGTACACATATTAATTACTCTCGTCTTTCTTCCTTATAATTTCTAGCCCTCCGGATCGAGCACAACTTCGGTAAGGAGACGAGGTCCGAAGAAAAAGTTGAGCTCGGATGAAAAGTTTGAGATCATAGAAATCGCGCCCGACGGTGAACCGATTGAACCCATCCGGACAAGGAAGGCATTTTCTGCTCAGTGCGGGGTTCTTGTTAGGGACAAGATCCCGATCAGCATCCAGCAATGGTATAAGCCTAAGGAGGAAGACCCTGAGGTGTCTTATGTCAATGATATGCAGAAAGAAGATCTTTGGACTCAGCTGAAGGCAAATTTCACCCTACCGCCAGAGGAGGATCCGGAGAAGCCAGCTAAAGAGGAATTAATCAAGTCTTGTGCTCTTAAGAAGATGGCAACCCTAATGAGGAGGTGGAGGAAAGAGCTGAACCAGTTTGTCAAAAATAAAAAGACACCAGAATTCATCGGCAAATATGAGAAGATCAAAGATCACTGGCCCGCATTTGTGGCCCACAAGAC
The DNA here is from genome assembly GCF_018294505.1 of Triticum aestivum. Taxonomy (NCBI): domain Eukaryota; kingdom Viridiplantae; phylum Streptophyta; class Magnoliopsida; order Poales; family Poaceae; genus Triticum; species Triticum aestivum. Next base: position 19,379,726 of record NC_057810.1, read on the forward strand.
ATCAGAAAAGAGTAAGAAGATGTCGGAGACAAACAAGAAAAATGCTGCGAAGAAGATGCTTCACCATTGCACGGGGTCAGGTGGCTACCTGCAAGCCCGGCCTAAGTGGTCCAAGGCTGAGAATGATCTGCTTGAAAAAGGGATCGAACCAGAGACAATGAGATGGCCAGACCATTGCCGGACTTGGTTCTTCGGGTCTGGCGGAACCTTGGACCCTGTAACAGGGTTTTGCCAGTGGACGGACGAGCAACTGGAAATACCAGTCAAGAACCTTCGACACTATATCGATGCAGCGCAGCGAGGGACGTTCCTTCCAAACAGGGAGAAGGATGAGCTCACAATGGCCCTTGGGAATCCTGAGCACCCTGGACGGACACGAGGCATGCCAGGCTCCATTCCGTGGAAGGTTGGTTTTCCGGACGCAGGGGGTTACAAAACCCACGAGAGGAGGAAGAAACTGGAGCAGGACCAACTGCAGGCGCTGCACGAAAGGGTAATGGGGCTAGAGGATCGAGAAGAGGAACGAGAAGCAGCAGATTGCAGCAAACGACCTGCCGAAGCTTGCCCCGAAGCTACCCCGTCATCTCAGCGGAGAAGCAGCGTGGCTTCCACCGAGCTGCTTCAGCCGGAGCATGTCTTGACGACTCCTGCCAGCTATCCCGTGGATGGTATCACGGAGTCTCAAAATTGCCACATGATGGCGCGATGGATGACTTTGAAGGTCAAGGCGGTTGTTGGCCAAGTTTATCCTAGTGGACCCGGCACAACTTATCACTGCCAGCCGATTCCAAAAGGATATGCTAAGGTGATGGTGGATGAAATAACGGAGGGATTTGAGGACCTCGTGCTTGACCACCCTACCGGTGAAGGGGAGACTAGGCTGGGTTCTGCTCTGAAGACTCCATGCCTATGGAAGAAGGAGCTCATCAACCTTCTGAACTGGACGCCTCCGCCTCCTCCTCCTGCTGCGGCGAGTCAGGGCACTCCGCATCCTCCACCGCCTCCTCCTCCGGCGAGTGACGATCAGGGCACGCGTGCCGGCACTCCGCCTCCTTCTCCGCCTGCGCCGGCGCTCCCGAGCAGCCAGCAACATCCTCCTTCTCCGCCTCGCCAGCAAGGGCGGAAGAGACCCGCCGCCGCCCCGGCTGCTCCGGCGCGTCGTACTCCTTCTCCTCTGCCTCGTAAGCAAGCACGAAAGAAGACAGACACCGCAGCCGCTCCGTCTGCTCCGGCATCTAGCAGCACAACCAGAGGCGGGAGGCAATACAAATACGGTCTATCATCTCTCAAGCCTCTAGAGAATTTACCGTACGAGAGGTCCGAGGAGGAAAACGATACGATTGTGCGGACCCACGTGAAGGAGTTCTTTGAAGGGGTGAAAGCAAAGAGACATCCACCTCCGGAGGAGAAGGTAGATCCGGTGAAAGCAAAGCGCACTATCGATGCCCTGAGGAAACCACCAAAGTCTCCGCCGAGAACCAACTATGAGCGCATTACTGAACAGACATATCTCCAAGCCCAGCGGTCGGGAACTACTGTCAGTGCTAAAAGGTCAAAAGAACGAGCAAAGGGGAAAAAATTGCCCAGCTCAGCGAACAAGCACAGCAATCGTGCCCCCCGCTCAATGTGTCTAATGCTCCGGGGACGGTGGCCGGTTATGGAAATCTTGACGATTACCTGCCTGACGATGCACTTCCTGATTTCTTCGAGGTGGACGAACATAGATACGAGTACGGAAAGCCTCTCGTCAAAGATGAAAAATCTCTGACAACAATGATGTTGGGGAACGTAGTAATTTCAAAAAATTTCCTACGTACACGCAAGATCATGGTGATGGCATAGCAACGAGAGGAGAGAGTGTTGTCCACGTACCCTCGTAGACCGTAAGCGGAAGCATTATGACAACGCGGTTGATGTAGTCGCACGTCTTCACGATCCGACCGATCCAAGTACCGAACGTACGGCACCTCCGAGTTCAGCACACGTTCAGCTCGATGACGATCCCCGGGCTCCGATCCAGCAAAGCTTCGGGGATGAGTTCCGTCAGCACGACGGGGTGGTGACGATGATGATGCTCTACCGGCACAGGGCTTCGCCTAAACTCCGCGACGATATGACCGAGGTGGAATATGGTGGAGGGGGGCACCGCACACGGCTAAGGAACGATCCGTAGATCAACTTGTGTTGTGCCTAGAGGTGCCCCCCTGCCCCCGTATATAAAGGAGCAAGGGGGAGGGGGCGGCCGGCCTAGGAGGGGCGCGCCAAGGGGAGTCCTACTCCCACCGGGAGTAGGACTCCCTCCTCCCTCCTCCCACTTGATTCAAGTGATTGTAGTACCCAGACAATCTGAGCACATGCTCACTAGTTGAGCGATTCTCCTCCATCTTTTAGCTATAAAACTTGTTGGAGACTTCATATCTCTCAACTTGGGTATTTGCTTGAAATATTAACTTCAATTCCTGGAACATCTCATATGGTCCATGACGTTCAAAACGTTTTTGAAGTCCCGATTCTAAGCCATAAAGCATGGTGCACAAAACTATCAAGTAGTCATCATATTGAGCTAGCCTAACGTTCATAACGTCTGCATCTGCTCCTGCAATAGGTCTGTCACCTAGCGGTGCATTAAGGACATAATTCTTCTGTGCAGCAATGAGGATAAACCTCAGATCACGGATCCAATCCGCATCATTGCCACTAACATCTTTCAACACAATTTTCTCTAGGAACATATAAAAATAAACATATGAAAGCAACAACGCAAGTTATTGATCTACAACATAATTTGCAAAATACTACCAGGACTAAGTTCATGATAAATTAAAGTTCAATTAATCATATTACGTAAGAACTCCCACTTAGACAGACATCTCTCTTGTCATCTAAGTGATTACATGATCCAAATCAACTAAACCATGTCCGATCATCACGTGAGATGGAGTAGTTTCAATGGTGAACATCATTATGTTGATCATATCTACTATATGATTCACGCTCGACCTTTCGGTCTCCGTGTTCCGAGGCCATATCTGTATATGCTAGGCTCATCAAGTTTAACCCGAGTATTCCGCGTGTGTAACTGTTTTGCACCCGTTGTATTTGAACGTAGAGCCTATCACACCCGATCATCACGTGGTGTCTCAGCACGAAGAACTTTCGCAACGGTGCATACCCAGGGAGAACACTTCTTGATAATTAGTGAGAGATCATCTTATAATGCTACCGTTAATCAAAGCAAGATAAGATGCATAAAGGATAAACATCACATGCAATCAATATAAATGATATGATATGGCCATCATCATCTTGTGCTTGTGATCTCCATCTTCGAAGCACCGTCATGATCACCATCGTCACCGGCGCAACACCTTGATCTCCATCGTAGCATCGTTGTCGTTACGCCATCTATTGCTTCTACGACTATCGCTACCGCTTACTGATAAAGTAAAGCAATTACAGGGCGTTTGCATTTCATACAATAAAGCGACAACCATATGGCTCCTGCTAGTTGCCGATAACTTCGGTTACAAAACATGATCATCTGATATAATAAAATATAGCATCACGTCTTGACCATATCACATCACAACATGCCCTGCAAAAACAAGTTAGACGTCCTCTACTTTGTTGTTGCAAATTTTACGTGGCTGCTACGGGCTTAGCAAGAACCGTTCTTACCTACGCATCAAAACCACAACGATAGTTCTTCAAGTTAGTGTTGTTTTAACCTTCGCAAGGACCGGGCGTAGCCACACTCGATTCAGCTAAAGTGAGAGAGACAGACACCCGCCAGCCACCTTTAAGCACGAGTGCTTGTAACGGTGAAACCAGTCTCGCGTAAGCGTACGCGTAATGTCAGTCCGGGCCGCTTCATCTCATAATACCGCCGAACCAAAGTATGACATGCTGGTAAGCAGTATGACTTGTATCGCCCACAACTCACTTGTGTTCTACTCGTGCATATGACATCTACGCATAAAACCAGGCTCGGATGCCACTGTTGGGGAACGTAGTAATTTCAAAAAAAATCCTACGTACACGCAAGATCATGGTGATGGCATAGCAACGAGAGGAGAGAGTGTTGTCCACGTACCCTCGTAGACCGTAAGTGGAAGCATTATGACAACGCGGTTGATGTAGTCGTACGTCTTCACTATCCGACCGATCCAAGTACCGAACGTACGGCACCTCCGAGTTCAGCACACGTTCAGCTCGATGACGATCCCCGGGCTCCGATCCAGCAAAGCTTCGGGGATGAGTTCCGTCAGCACGACGGCGTGGTGACGATGATGATGCTCTACCGGCGCAGGGCTTCGCCTAAACTCCGCGACGATATGACCGAGGTGGAATATGGTGGAGGGGGGCACCGCACACGGCTAAGGAACGATCCGTAGATCAACTTGTGTTGTGCCTAGAGGTGCCCCCCTGCCCCCGTATATAACGGAGCAAAGGGGGAGGGGGCGGCCGGCCTAGGAGGGGCGCGCCAAGGGGAGTCCTACTCGCACCGGGAGTAGGACTCCCTCCTTCCTTGTTGGAGTAGGAGAAGGGGGAAAGAGGGGGAGAGGAGGAAGGAAAAAGGGGCCGCACCCCTTGTCCAATTCGGACCAGAGGGGGGCTGCGCGCCTCCTTCCTTTCGGCCTCTCTCCTCTATTCCCGTATGGCCCAATAAGGCCCATATACTCCCCGGCGAATTCCCGTAACTCTCCGGTACTCCGAAAAATACCCGAATCACTCGGAACCTTTCCGAACTTCGAATATAGTCGTCCAATATATCGATCTTTACGTCTCGACAATTTCGAGACTCCTCGTCATGTCCCCCATCTCATCCGGGACTCCGAACTCCTTCGGTACATCAAAACTCATAAACTCATAATATAACTGTCATCGAAACCTTAAGCGTGCGGACCCTACGGGTTCGAGAATTATGTAGACATGACCTAGAACTATTCTTGGTCAATAGCCAATAGCGGAACCTGGATGCCCATATTGGCTCCTACATATTCTAAGAAGATTTTTATCGGTCAAACTGCATAACAACATACTTTGTTCCCTTTGTCATCGGCATGTTACTTGCCCGAGATTCGATCGTCGGTATCTAATACCTAGTTCAATCTCGTTACCGACAAGTCTCTTTACTCGTTATGTAATGCATCATTCTGTAACTAACTCATTAGCTACATTGCTTGCAAGGCTTATAGTGATGTGCATTACCGAGAGGGCCCAGAGATACCTCTCCGACAATCGGAGTGACAAAACCTAATCTCGAAATACGCCAACCCAACATGTACCTTTGGAGACACCTGTAGTACTCCTTTATAATCACCCAGTTACCTTGTGACGTTTGGTAGCACCCAAAGTGTTCCTCCGGTAAACGGGAGTTGCATAATCTCATAGTTACAGGAACATGTATAAGTCATGAACAAAGCAATAGCAACATACTAAACGATCAAGTGCTAGGCTAACAGAATGGGTTATGTCAATCACATCATTCTCCTAATGATGTGACCTCATTAATCAAATGACAACACATGTCTATGGTTAGGAAACATAACCATCTTTGATTAATGAGCTAGTCAAGTAGAGGCATACTAGTGATTATATGTTTGTCTATGTATTCACACATGTATCATGTTTCCAGTTAATACAATTCTAGCATGAATAAGAAACATTTATCATGAAATAAGGAAATAAAGAATAACTTTATTATTGCCTCTAGGGCATATTTCCTTCAAATGATGTGAAGATTCCATAATTGGTACATGGAAACCTGCAGAGAGTCTGAGGGTAAGAATGCTTTGTATCTGCATATTAAAGAGGAGCACGATCTCGTTACAAATGATCTGTTGACTATTCCATTTGAGGAGTTATTCGAGTTCTTCAATCAAAAGGCCCTCAATAAATTAATGGTCTTTTGCTACAGCCTGTAAGTACTATTTCTGTCATTAAGTCTCTATATATAGCTCGGCTCTTTCATTGCATGTATTTATAATTAATTATCCTCAATATATTATGCAGATTGAAGATCGTCGAGTGCAAAAAACAAGAAATTTATGATATTGGGTTCATTAACACAAATATCATAGATGTATTTCTGGTTGAAAAGAACGTCAAAGAGGCCGAGGACAACTTGCTACGATCCTTGATAAAAAATCAAAACAAAGATACCATACTCTTTCCTTACAACGGCAAGTGAGTGTTACTGTCGTGTGCATATTCGGTTTCCCTTATTACTCGAGCGAGGTTATAGTAATGTAATTGATGAGTTATCCATGTGTGTGCAGGTACCACTATATTCTTCTGGAGATTAAGCTTGAGCGGGGACTAGTAACCGTCTTAGACTCGAGACGGAAAGATCCCGAAAGCTATGCGGACATGACTGAAATGCTCAACAAGTAAGTTCAATCGATCATTATCGCACCATATTGGCAACTTTTTGTTCATTTCCTGATATCTCAATTAATAATAATTATTTTTTTTGTCTTGCAGGGTTTGGAAACAGTTCACCGCAGAAGCTCTGGGACTGCCGAAGGAGCTGCGATATACATACCCGAAAGTAAGTACTACTGGCTAGCTAGTTGCGCGCATCTCCCGTTGATTCTATAGCTATACTTTCATCAATGCCATTTATAATGCTTCATTATCAGTTTGATTGACCTCTATTTCTCATAAAGTGCTTGTGGCAGGAGGAAGGGAATGATTTCTGTGGATACTACGTGTGCGAGTTCATCCACACCGCGACTTCAAAAAACAAGCGGGGCTACTCTAAAAGACAATATGAAGTGCGTAAGCAATAATATTCACAATTTAATTTTATTACACCATCATTTCTGTTGAGTTTCATTCATATATATGTATTAATTAACCCCCTTCTTCAAATTAGACGTGGCAGATGCGAAATGAACTCCTAGAACCAGATCGCATGAAAGCAATTCAAGAGAAATTGGTGGGATTCTTTCTTGACCACGTCATCAGTAAAGCCGGAGAATACCATGTGGAAATTGATTTCAAATGCTAGGGTTTTGTAATTAAGAGATCTTATACATATTGTACATGTATGTAGCCAGTAGCGTCGGATACATGATATGAAAACTTGTTGTTCGACCAATCTCTCGGAGAAGGAGAGGTCGATCGATCACTTCTCTCGGTATGCATGACGAACTTCTGTACTGAATGGTTCTCTCGATCACTTATGTATATATAGTACGTAGCGTCGACCAAGCATGGACATAAGAGAGGACACTTCTCTCTATTAATTAGCTAGCTAACACAATATATGAAACACCTAAATTAACCCCCAAAACCCCCAACCTCCCCTCCTTTCAAAAAAAACCCCAGCCACTGGAATGCTGACGCGTGGATGCCTTTTTGTCCCGGTTGGAGCCACCAACCGGGACCAAAGGCCCCCTGACTGGGCTCGGCGCACAGGGCCACGTGGAGGCACATTCGTCCCGGTTCGTGTTTGAACCGGGACTAATGGGTGGATGTATTAGTAACGACCCATTAGTCCCGGTTCATGAACCGGGACTAAAGGCCCTTATGAACCGGGACTATTAGGTGTTTTTCTACTAGTGTTAGTTCATGACTTTTTTTTGAATGAAACAGAGGGCTTCTCACCCCCTCCGATTTTCATTAATGAAAACCACAAGTTCTCGAACTTCATGACTTGGTTTAGGGAAGAAATGATATGTTTGGGCACAAACATTTTTTTAACACACATAATAAACCCTAATAACTTAGATAAGGTGCAACACACCGTGCCATTACAATAATAAGTTCACGGACACATTGTAAGTGCATATTTATCCCTAAGGTGTTTTGGTGATTGATGACAATGCTTTTGCAGACTAATCGTGTACCTTGAGTTTCTCAGACACTTCTTCACTAGGCACAAGACGGTTTGGTGCCCCTCAAAGACTATTGAAGACGGCGTTTCTCTACGTTTCTTTTTGGTGGATTTGAGTCGTAGGAAAGCCTTACTATTAAGAGGGGGTCCGCGTCGGAAAGGTTTGGGTGGAATCATCACATACACGTTCCGTTCCTTGTCTCCACCTTTCCCTTGCACTTTGGAGCATCCCCCGTTTATCCTCTTTGCGATTGTCTTGGCTGCTGTTGTTGTGCTTGCAGTAGTACTGCTCCTTGGAGCGGTAGTACCGCAGGCACCTGTGGTAGTTCCATGGCTCAGGCGCGATAGTACCGTGGCTCAGGCATGGTAGTACCGCGGGAGCCCATGGTAGTACCGCTCCTCTAGAGCCGTACTACTGTAGCCCCCAGGCCAAGTACCACTGCGTTGCGGTAGTAGGGGCGGATGTAATTTTTTACATCTGCGCCTCCGCGGTAGTACGGCGCCTCGTGCGCGGTAGTACCGTGCGCGGTCTGGTCCCGTAGCCACGCGGTAGTACTGCTCTCCAGCGGTAGTACCGTGTCGGATTTTTGCACCATTTGTTTTGCAGCGGAAGTAGGCATGGATGTAATTTTATTCATCCGCGCCCTTCCCAGGCTAGGGATTTCCTGCCTTGCAGTACTACCGCAAGGGGGAGCGGTAGTACTGCGCTCGCGGTAGTACTGCCCCCTGTCAGGCTCGCTCTAGCCCCCGCTGCTGCTGCGGTAGTACTATGGTCGCCCACGGTAGTACCGCGTGGCCTTGCGGTAGTACCTCGCCTTTGGAGCGGTAGTACCGCGTGTCACGGGCTGGTTAAGTGGATAACGGTTGGATTTCGTCCACCACTATAAAAGGGTCATCTCCTACCTTTAGTTGACTACCTCTTTCAACCCTAAGCTCCATTGTTGCTCCAAGCTCCATTTTCGCCCGATCTCTCTCCCTAGCCAATCAAACTTGTTGATTTGCTCGGGATTGGTTGAGAAGGCCCCGATCTACACTTCCACCAAGAGAAATTTGATTCCCCCCACTAATCCCTAGCGGATCTTGTTACTCTTGGGTGTTTGAGCACCCTAGACGGTTGAGGTCACCGTGAAGCCATAGTCCATTGTGGTGAAGCTTCGTGGTGTCGTTGGGAGCCTCCAATTAAGTTGTGGAGATTGCCCCAACCTTGTTTGTAAAGGTTCGGTCGCCGCCTTCAAGGGCACCAATAGTGGAATCACGGCATCTCGCATTGTGTGAGGGCGTGAGGAGAATACGGTGGCCCTAGTGGCTTCTTGGGGAGCATTGTGCCTCCACACCGCTCTAACGGAGACGTACTTCCCCTTAAAAGGAAGGAACTTCGGTAACACATCCTCGTCTCCACCGGCTCCACTCTTGGTTATCTCATCCCTTTACTTGTTCAAGCTTATTTGTGTTATATTCATTGCTTGCTTGTGTGCTTATGGTTGTTGCATCATATAGGTTGTCCACCTAGTTGCATATCTAGACAACCTACTTTGTTGCAAAGTTTAATTTGGTAAAAAAAGCTAAAAATTGTTAGTTGCCTATTCACCCCCCTCTAGTCAACCATATCGATCCTTTCACACATGACGAAACATGACACGACACGACATAGAAAAGCAACAAAATAAAAAATGAAACATGACGAGCTTGACTCCGGGCTTGAACATCTTCATCTTGACCTCCTTCTTCCACCTTGGCCGCGCGCGCCCCTTCAACACCGTCTTCATCTTCACACCTCCTCCTCCTCGTCGTAGGGAAGGGAGTGCATCTGGCCTGGAGTGGGGAAGATGCTCTCGTAGTTGGTGTAGATGTTGTACACGGTAAAGAAGATGGCCTCGCAGCCGCACCAAAAGACTTGGCCGAGGAGCTCGTGTGTGTCAAATGGGTTGGTGAAGGTGACCGTGAGCAGTAGGAGGATGTCGCCGCGGTCACAAACCTCCTTGAGGGTGAACATTCGGTGAGCCACGTGGGAGGTGGGCATAGCCGGCTCTGAGGAAGGCGCGGGTGAGTTCGACGGAACCCCTCCACACGGAGCTCCCTCTCCAGGAGCACGCCCGGTGGGTAGCGCAGCTCCAGCATGACAAGCAGACGGTTGAAGGTCGGCCTGTTGAACTGCATCTTCACTTGGTCTCGCTTGGGGAGGGCTCAGTCGCTTGGGTGTTTGAAGTTGGAGAGAATGGATCAGATCTGGCTTGTGGGTAGGAAAGGAAGAGAGGCACCCCATTTATAGGCCTGTGGGTGGGAGAGGAAGAGAGAAATGATGAGAACGGTGCGTGTGTGAATCCGGACGCATGTGTGTATCCGTTACGTTTTGCACTCTTAAATTTTTGCACGAAAATGATGCATGGGGCGCGTGCGTGCATCTGAATCACTGCATAGCTCTTTGACCGGGTGGTGCATCTGACTCGCTGCCCTGAACCACCTAGCTTGCCTCGCTAGCCTAGCGCGCCTCGCTCGCCTCGCTCGCATGCATGCACGTCGCCGCCTCCCGCGCATGCAAACCCACGTCGCCGCCTCCCATGCATGCAAGGCCTGGAAAGGCTGAGACGGGCTATTTACTGCGGTCTCAGGCCCAGACAATGAGACGGCCCAACGGTCCATCCAGCACGCCCGGTATTTGCTTAAAAACAATCTCCGAGCCAATCAGATTGCATCTCGTGGATCGCCCCCCTCCTCCCCGCAGATTCCTTCTAGAAGGGTTAGATCGACGGCCCTTGATCACCGCTAGGGTTAGATGAACGGTCCTTGTTTAGCGCTAGGGTTAGCGGGGTTTGGGAGGGGTTTGGAGCAGTCAAAGCTATGTTTGACCAGATTTTAAATGAGCATAATAAATTAAATAAAAATCAGAAAAATAAAAAACATGCGCACATAGTCTTCTTATGTCATATACTAACGATTTAAGTTGATAAACAAGGTTTACATACATTTAAACGATAAGTTCATGTGTATTGTGTGATATCTCGAGTATCTCAAACTCTCTTGTATGAAGTGAAGATAAGTGTTTTGGGGAAATGAACACGAAAATTTCAAAAAACTCACCACAACTTCATTTTGGAGTGACTAAGAAGGATCCAGGCTTAGTTTTTCATTTTGATGTTTTACACTTGTTTAAATCTTGGTCAAAGTTAAGTTTGACCAGAATTCAAATGAGCAAAACAAAAAAAAATCAAAAAATGGAAAAACCAGTGCACACAGTCTGTATATATAGAATATATGTGTAGGAAAGTTATTTGGCTGATTTAGACAAGGTCAAGAAAAACCTTGCTTAGAAATGAGGTCGTTTACCCTACCTTTGGACCCCTCTTTTTAGCACATTTCTCATGAAAATTTCAAAAACCTCACCACAGCTTCATTTTGGATTGACTAAGAAGGATCCAGGCTTAGTTTTTCATTTTGATGTTTCAGACTTGTTTAAATCTTGGTCAAAGTTAGATTTCACCAGAATTCAGATGAGCAAAACAAAATTCAAAAAAATCAAAAAAGGAAAAACCTTGTGCTCATTCAAACATCATCCAACAGATTTAAACATCATTTCAAACATAGTTCTAACATAGGTCCAACATCATCAAACAGAAATACAACATTATTCATAATGTTTCATAATTATTCATATATAGCGTTGGGGCTTCTGTCTATTCCTTGAGCTTCTTGCCATCACTTTGCTCCTCGTGCACCTTGTGCTCATTGCTTCTTCTCTTCTCCTCTTGGTTGTCGGTACCTTGTGCGTCTTCTTCAAACCTATCAAAGAGCTATGCAAAACATAAAGGGTAATGAGATCATGTCAAGTGATAAATGTACAGTAGTATTTGACCCTTGCAAGATTTACATACCTAGCAGAACTCACAAAAACAGAAGGCTGGTCACCATTTGGAGCCTCACTTGGATCATCATTTGGAGCCTCACTTGGATCACCATGATCACCATTTGGAGCCTCACTTGGATCACCATGATCACCATTTGGAGCCTCACTTGGATCACCATGATCACTATTTGGAGCCTCACTTGGATCACCATTTGGAGCCTCACTTGAATCATTATTTGGAGGATATTTTGGATCATCATCAAATTCATGCGGCTGTTGACCATCATCATTTGGAACCTCGTCAAAATCCTCATCTGATGCAACCGACTGTTGACCATCATTTTCATCATCTGTTGAGGCAACCGGCTGCTGACCAACATTTTCATCGAAGCCTTCATCGAAACTCTCTCCGAACGCTGGATCTACTTTGTTATCACAATACTTACCTTAATGACCAGACCCACCACACCTTGTGCACTTACGCTTACTCGCTCCAAGTCCAGCTCCTTCGCTGCGAGGTCTGATTCGACTCTTCCTTGGTCTACCTGCTGCTCTCTTGAGAACTGGAGCGCAAAGCTTGAATCCAGGGTCCACCATGTCCCATTGTTGTTTTCCCTCCATAGCAGGCAAGGCATAAGCATATGTGGCTTTGAACCTTGAAATAGAGTAGTAATCATGCACATACTGCTGTATGTTCCCTGCTGGACCTAGGAGAGAAGTGATGAAAAACAAGGCATGAATGCATGGCAACCCAGTTATCCGCCATTGCCTACAACTGCAAGTTCTAGCTTCTAAATCCACTGGATATCTCCATTCCCTCTTTTATTTATCCAAATATGATATCTCTGTTGTGGTACCCGAGCAAAGAGTCATGTTCATTTCCAAGCCTGTTGTTTTCTGCTTCAGTTCATTCATCACGGCAGGGATGATAATGTGGCCCATGAATTTTGCCTCGGCTATTCCTGCACGATAATGAAATTTCTGCATGTATTTTATCCTTATCCTGTCAAGCAAATCCACTACATAATGACCCTTTAGTTTTCGGATCGTTGAGTTGAAAGACTCTGCTAGATTATTGTGCACATAGTCAACTTTTCTCAGTTCACTGAATTGGCTTCTGGCCCATAACTTGGAGTGGTGTGTTTCCAAGTATTCTTTCACTTTGGGATTCATGTATAACTGCCTCAAGTGGTAGTTGTGATTCTTCACACTGCAAGTCAAAGATGCTGGCCATAAATTGTCAGTATACACCTTTCCTTTGAATTTCTTTATGTAATTTGCAGCAGGGTGACGCATGCATTCCCTATGCTCTACTCCAGGGAACACATTGTCCACGTCCACTTCTAAACCTTTGCAGGCATCTGTATGAATGACCAACCCATTGGGATGTGCAATAGCCCGGCGCAGATTATGCAAAAACCAAGTCCAGCTCTCCTCAGACTCTGTCTCCAGCACACCGTACGCAACTGGAAATACAAAACTATGTGCATCAACTGCACAAGCTGCTACTAATTGTCCTTTAAACCTCCCTGTGAGAAAAGTGGCATCAATAACCAAATAAGGCATGCATCCTGCCAAAAAAACCTGGCGACAAGCCTCAAAGTAGACAAAAACCCTCTGAGGGAGTCCTGTATTAGGGGGTGTCCGGATGGCCGGACCATAGCCTTTGGCCGGACTCCTGGACTATGAAGATACAAGATTGAAGACTTCGTCTCGTGTCCGGATGGGACTTTCCTTGGCGTGGAAGGCAAGCTTGGCGATATTGATATGTAGATCTCCTACCATTGTAACCGACTCTGTGTAACCCTAACCCTCTTCGGTGCCTATATAAACCGGAGGGTTTTAGTCCGTAGGAGGAACAACAATCATACCATAGGCTAGCTTCTAGGGTTTAGCCTCTCTGATCTTGTGGTAGATCTACTCTTGTACTACCCATATCATCAATATTAATCAAGCAGGAGTAGGGTTTTACCTCCATCGAGAGGGCCCGAACCTGGGTAAAAACATCATGTCCCTTGTCTCCTGTTACCATCCGCCTAGACGCATAGTTCGGGACCCCCTACCCGAGATCCGCCGGTTTTGACACCGACATTGGTGCTTTCATTGAGAGTTCCTCTGTGTCGTCATCCTTAGGCCTGATGGCTCCTCAAATCGTCAACGACGATGCGGTCTAGGGTGAGACTTTTCTCCCCGGACAGATCTTCGTATTCGGCGGCTTTCCACTGCGGGCCAATTCGCTTGGCCATCTGGAGCAGATTGAAAGCTATGCACCTGGCCATGAGGTCAGATTTGGAAGTTTGAACTACATGGCTGACGTCCGCGGAGACTTGATCTTCGACGGGTTCAAGCCACAGCCAAGCGCGCCGCACTGTCACGAGGGGCATGATCTAGCTCTGCCGCCGAACAGTGTCCTGGAGGCCGCACCAGTGTCCGCTCCGACCCTTAGCTCGGAGTCGACTACGCCGATCGAGGACGGGTGGCTGGACACCGCCTCGGGGGCTGCAAGCTCTACGGCGGTTGAGCAGTACACCTTACCTGTCCTTTGCGAAGCTCGTGACTCCAGGGTGTCGGACTCCTCTCCGGACTCCGAACCTTCCACGCCCCTGCCAATCGAATCCGATTGGGCGCCGATCATGGAGTTCACCACCGCGGACATCTTTCAGCACTCGCCCTTTGGCGACATTCTGAATTCACTAAAGTCTCTCTCTTTATCAGGAGAGCCCTGGCCGGACTACGGTCAGCAAGGTTGGAACGCGGATGATGAAGAAATTCAATGCCCACCCACCACCCACTTCGTAGCCACTGTCGATGATTTAACCGATATGCTCGACATTGACTCCGAAGACATCGACGGTATGGACGACGATGTAGGAGAGGACCATGAACTAGCACCTATAGGGCACTGGAGAACCACCTCATCTCACGATGTATACATGGTGGATACACCTAAAGGAAGCGACAACGAGGGACAACGGGACGCTACGAAGGATCATTCCCTCGAAGAGCAGTCAAAACGGCGACGTAAGCGCCGCTCAAAGTCCCGCCTCGACAAAGACAACAGCCATACAGACCCAGCCATGGAGCAGGGCGAACCGGTGGACGATGAACATGCTATCGAGCAACCGTCCGAACAGGACAACCTGGATAAACAACCCGTCCCCGGCGAAGATAACAGTCCGGACGATCTCACGCCGGACAAGTTGCTGGAGCAGAAGAACCTCCACAAAAGGCTCGTCGTCACTGCACGTAGCCTGAAAAAGTAGAAGCGGAAGCTCAAAACAGTGGAAGATGCACTCGAAATCAGATGGAGCAAAGTACTCAACACCGCAGACAAATATGGCGACAGTCGCCGAACAAAGAGCTACCCAAAGCGAAAACTACTGCCCGAATTTGATGAGGAGGCCGTAGAGCCCCCGCAATCAAAAAACAAGGAGGCCACCCAGTCGGATGGATGACCCCATGGCAAACAGAGAGCGGCAAACGATGCCGCACACAAGCCGGCACGCGATCCGCACAGGGATTCGCATCAAAAAGATGGCCCAGTTAGATCTATCTACGGGCCAAGAAAGCAAGATCTAGTAAGCAATGCAACACATCAAGTATCCGAACATCATGGTACACCTAAATATAGGGGTGCCGCACACCCCCTATGTTTCACCGATGAGGTGCTAGATTATGAATTTCCAGCGGGATTCAAGCCCGTAAACATAGAGGCATACGACAGAACAACAGACCCTGGAGTCTGGATTGAGGATTACATCCTCCACATACACATAGCTAGAGGAGGTGATCTCCACGCCATAAAATACTTAGCCCTCAAGCTCAAAGGGCCAGCCCGGCATTGGCTTAAAAGCCTTGCCGAAAACACCATTGGAAGTTGGGAGGAGCTCGAGGATGCTTTTCGGGCAAATTTTCAAGGGACCTATGTCCGACCTCCGGATGCCGACGATTTAAGTCACATAACTCAACAACCAGGAGAGTCAGCCCGGAAATTTTGGAACATATTCCTTACTAAAAAGAACCAAATAGTCGACTATCCGGACGCCGAAGCCTTAGCAGCTTTCAAACACAACGAATGGCTCGCCAGACACCTCGGCCAAGAAAAGCCAAGAACAATGGCCGCATTAACAAGCCTCATGACCCGCTTTTGCGCGAGAGAGGATAGCTGGCTGGCAAGATGCAGTACCAGCGACCCAAGTACATCCGAAGTCAGAGATGGAAACGGGAAACCACGACGCAGCAAGGACCAGCGTCGGACCAAGGGAAACAGCCCGAAGAGCATGGCAGTCAACGCCGGATTCAGAAGCTCTCGGCAGAATCATAAAAAGCCGCCCCTTAAGGATAACAGAGACGAGCTACCTAACTTAAACAAAATCTTGGACAAGATATGCCAAATCCACAGTACTCCCGGGAAGCCTGCAAACCATACCCACACAGATTGTTGGGTCTTCAAGCAGTCCGGTAAACTCAACGCCGAACACAAGGGGCTCGACACACCAAGCGAGGACAATGACGAACCCCACAAGCAGAGCACCGGAAAACAAAAGAATTTCCCACAAGAAATCAAAATAGTAAACTCACTTCACGTGACAAAAGGGAAAAATAGAGCAGCACCCATAAAGGTACGCGCCATACGGCCTATCCCGGAGGAGTCCCACCACTGGTTGTTAAAACCAATCACCTTCGACCATCAGGATTACTCTAGAAGTATACGGAATGCAGGTTGGACTGCCTTGATATTAGATCCTATAATTGGCGGACTCCAATTTACACAAGTCCTAATGGACGGCGGCAGTGATCTAAACCTGCTATATCAGGACACAATCCGCAAAATGGGGATAGACCCAACCAAATTTCGCCACAGCAACACTTCCTTTCAAGGGGTAATGCCAGGCCCATATGCCCATTGTACGGGCTCTCTACGGCTAGAAGCTGTGTTCGGCTCACCCGACAACTTCCGCCGCGAAAAGTTAACCTTCCACCTCGCCCCATTTACAAGTAGCTATCAAGCACTATTGGGACGCGAAGCTTTCACCCGCTTTAACGCAATACCGCATTATGCATCTCTTACACTTAAAATGCCCGGTCCACGCGGCATCATCTTGTTAAAGGGAAACATCGAGGGTTCCTCGAGTCCGGAAAATTGTGCGGTTGCCTTGACAGCCACACAATAAACCGGCTTCACCAATACAAGCACTTAGACAGGTCGTCCAGACCCCAGACACGGCTGGACGAGTCCGGCGTAAACATACAAGGGCTTACTAGACGCATACCCCCGAACAAGGGGCTCCGTGTATGCACAACAAGAGACAATAAAGCTCAATTTTATTCATTTTTTTAATTGTACTTCGTTTATTTAATATAACGTACATTTTCGCACGATCTTTTTCAACTAAGTTCCTCTCTTTTACAGATGAACACCGTGCTACACCCGTCCAGGATACGGCACAACGGAGACACAGGCGCAGACGTGCAGTAGGGACCTGTTGCAAGGATTCTTTTCAGATTAAGACCCTGCGTAAACCTTTTTTACTGTCTCTTGTTGATACACATCCCCCGGTTTCTTGCTATAACCGAGGAGGCTGGCGTTTTGGCATAGGCCACGTCAGAATTTTGCGCGTACCTGGACACCAGGGGCTTATTACCAAGGGCGTTGTTCGGCCCGTTTTCATAAAGACCGAATACCTTAGGGAGTGTTCGGCGTCTCGAGTTAGGCCTTATATGCATCAGCTCCGAATCATGTCTTTGGTCAAATGTTTGGTTTGCCCGGCTCCTGTGTTTTGCTGCCTTACGTTCCGCTCTATCGGCTAATGCGGCACCAGGAGAACTACTGTGATTGTGCCCCTGTTCGGCCAGGCGAGCACCTCAGTAGAGAAAGCCGAAAACTGACCGTCATGATATAGCGTGAGACTGGTCAACCACTCGATGACCCGCTGGAATCTTTAGAATTCCTCCGCATTGACGAAGGGCCATTTCCCGGTCAGGCACATACGCGCCCCGAATTCGGGTGAGCGCGGTGCCCCTAGGGGCTATATAGTAGCCCCACTTTCGAACTCCTATGGCTAAGTGAAAGTGATAAAGCATTATAGTCCGGTTGCCTAGTTTGCTGCGCTATCACCTCCTTTGTAGGACCAAGATGTTGGATCAAGTGTGAAAAGGCGCTTTCTGCAAACATCCCCGCATTATATGCGTGGGGGCTGAAGCCAAAGACTGCCATCTTTCAGGTTATATACACATATACATTAACGACCGCACAGGAGGTATTTTAATTCTTGAAGGCACAAGTATAAAAAGCTTTTATATTCCATCGATACATTGTTTCACAATAATACATGTTATTCGAACATAATATCCTTCGAGCATTGCGTCTCTATTAAACGAGCGCCCTGCAGAACTTCCTGAAAATAGTGCTCGACAGGTACTCGGCTTCCGTCCGAATCTTGGGATGCAACATCGGTGGCCTTCATCTCCGCCCAGTATGTCTTGACACGGGCAAGAGCCATCCACGCACCCTCTATGCATGCTGACCGCCTCATTTCTTTGATATGCGGCACCGCACCAAGGAACTGCTGCACCAAGCCAAAATAACTCTTCGGCTCGGGCCTTTTCGGCCACAAATGAGTCACGACATCCTTCATGGCAAGTCCGGACAATCTATCCAGCTCCGCCCATTCGGCCAAATGATCGGTTAATGGAAGTGGACGCTCTGGATTACGGAACTGCGACCAAAAAATCTCTTCCATCTCGTGATCGTTTTGGTCTCCGAAGTGTTCGGCCGCGTCCGCGGTACTCGCCGCCAAGTCCAGATAAGCATCCTCCGCAGTCCACAGCCGGTCCAACTGAGCATATTTAGGATCCATGAACTTCCTCCGCAGCAGAAAGGGCTTTTCAGCCGCGATATCTCCGGCCTGACGTAGCTCCTCCTTCATAGCTCTCATTGCAGAGCGAGCATCCTTGGCCTCGGTGGTTGCCTTCTTCAGGTCCTCTTGCTCCGCTCGACCTTCTTTTTCAAGAAGCTCGCAGCGGTCGGTAGCATTCTTCAACTTCACGGCCATCTCGGCCATTTCCTTCTTGCTTCAGCAGTGAGCAGCCCGTTCGGCTTTTAGCTCTTCGGCCGCCTTTAAGGCAGCCGCATCACTTTTTCTGGCCTGCTCCTTGGCTCGGGCAAGCTCTGCTCGAAGGTTCTCCATGGCAGCAGTACCATCTGTATCAAGCATACATGTTGTAAGGAACGGGCATCAAGCTCCCTTACCAGGTGTCCGCGGAGAAACTGCATACCTTGTGACTCGTCAAGCCGCTTATTGACAAGCACGATGTCGGCATCCGTCACGTCAAGTTGCCGCTTTAGTTCGGGAAATTCATCAGTCCGGCTAGCCATCGGACGCTCTGCCACCTACATAGGAAGGGCGACATATTATAGCTGGGATTATGATCCTCGGAACGCTATCATTTTTGACAACGCACCGAGTCTCAGGGGCTACTATCTACACAGGGCGCATCTTATATACGCGGAACCGTCAAAAGGTACATCATTGCACGTACCTCACAACCCGTCAGTAAACTCCTGGCAGCCTCGTACAACCCGCTTTCTGCGGACGAAATTTTTTCAATCACCGTACCCATCAATGCATGGTGATCCTCTGAGATAGACGCTCGCCCGAGCAGATCCTTCAACTCCTCCGACCGTGCACCAGGAGGTGCCAGACTCGTCTGATGGCCTTTTTCGAAGGCCGGACACGGAGGGCTTTGGGGGGCCCTACGACTGCCCTCCGCACCTGCCGGATTCGGAGAAACCCTCCACGACGACACCTCAGGATCGTCCGCCTCGCTAGGCGGCACGGCAGGGGGAGGCTTCCGCTCTCCATCATCTCCGGACGAAGATCCCCTAAAGACGAGCTCTGCTGAGAAGGGCTGAGATCCGAACTACAAGGTAAAATTTCGGTCATCTTCAGAAATAAAACAGGGATGTCTCTTACTTTAAAACTCCCCTCTCTACTTATGGCTTGCTGGAGGGCTGATCTCCTTGGGGAAATAGTGCGGCCGGGGCATCTCCCGGTGCAGGACCCTCTGGCGAAGATTTCTTCCCCCGCTTTGAGGCCTTGGTCTCTGGATCTTCAGAGGCGGTCCTCTTCTCCCCTTGGATGGAGGGATTCTCGATCCCTCCTTTCTTGATAACCTCCTTCGCGGAGGCAGTAGCTTCCTTCTTCCCCCCTTCGCCTTCTTCCAAAGGCGCAGCCTCCAGCATCTTGGTTAACACGGGATCCGGCGTGGTCTCAGGGAGGGGGGCCGGACACCTGATCAGTTTTGCTTTCGCTATCCACTCCTGTTTAAGGGATAGCTCTTTTAAGGGCAAATTAATGATAAATATACGGATAGCATGTCCGGGTATAGGACTACTTACTTGAGTATCCGGGCGATTGCAGCTCAGACCTGCGTCTTCGGTCAAGTCCGGACACATTGCTTGTGATCCGAAGAACAGTTTGTACATCTCCACGGGCGTTGCGCCCATAAAATGTTGGAGAGCTCGTGGTCCCTCCGGATTGAACTCCCACAGGCGGAGGGGGCGACGTTTGCAGGGCAGGATGCGACGAATCAGCATGACCTACGCTACTACAACCAGATTGATCTCTCTCTCTAGGAGGTCTCGAATACGGCCCTGCAACAAGGGCACATCCTTGGACGGCCCCCAGTCAAGCCCTTTATTGACCCATGATGCCAGCCGCGGTGGAGGACCCGAGCGAAAGGCAGGTGGCGCCACCATTTGGTGCCCCTGGGAGCTGTGATATAAAACCACTCTTGTTGCCATAGACTGAGCTCCTCTTGAAAAGAGCCCTCGGGCCATGAAGCGTCAGCATTCTTGCTTATAACAGCCCCTCCACACTCTGCCTGTTGCCCCTTGACCATCTTCGTCTCCACCTTGAAGGTCTTGAGCCACAATCCGAAGTGAGGGGTAATGCGGAGGAAGGCTTCGCATACGATGATGAACGATGAGATGTGGAGGATGGACTCCAGATCCAAGTCGTGAAATTCCAGCCCGTAATAAAACACGAGCCCCCTCACGAAGGGGTCCATCGGGAAGCCTAGCCCCCGAAGGAAGTGAGACGCGAACACCATGCTTTCACCGGGCTTGGGAGTGGGAATAACCTGCCCTTGGGCAGGCAGCCTATGCGAGATTTCGCTGATTAGATACCTGGCATCTCTTAGCTTTAGGACATCTTCTTCCGTGACGGAGGAAGGCATCCACCAACCTTGAAGGTCGGAGCCGGACATCATCGAAGGTCAGAAGCGCCTGAATCTGGAGCTTTGGGTGTTGGAACTCGATGCGAGGGGCGGATTCGATTGAGATTGAGAAAAAGGAGCGGGGCCTTGGTCTCTTTATAAAGAGGTTGAATACCAGGAGCCCTCCCCGTGACCGTTCGGGACTCGCCTTCGATAGAGGAGGCGTGCCAACGGGCACGACTGGGTTACCCACACCCGTATTAATGAGAATCCCGGAATAAGGGGACACGATCTCTGCTTTGACAAGACATGCCAAGGAAACCGCCTCGCTTAATGCGCTGAGGTGGGACAGTAAAAACGATTCGAATAAAGGCTTGGCCGCGGTGTGATATCACGCTGCGGAATACGTCAGCAGATTGAACTTGTGTAAATATTATTCTCTCTACGGTGGTATGTGGAACTTATTTTGCAGAGTCGGACACTATCCTTGTGTTCAAAATCTTCTATGAAGTATTCGGAGGAGGAACCCGCCTTGCAATGCCGAAGACAATATGCGCGCCGGACTCGTCGTCATTGAAGCCTGGTTCAGGGGCTACTGAGGGAGTCCTGGATTAGGGGGTGTCCGGATGGCCGGACCATAGCCTTTGGCCGGACTCCTGGACTATGAAGATACAAGATTGAAGACTTCGTCCCATGTCCGGATGGGACTTTCCTTGGCGTGGAAGGCTAGCTTGGCGATACGGATATGTAGATCTCCTACCATTGTAACCGACTCTGTGTAACCCTAACCCTCTTCGGTGCCTATATAAACCGGAGGGTTTTAGTCCGTAGGAGGAACAACAATCATACCATAGGCTAGCTTCTAGGGTTTAGCCTCTCTGATCTCGTGGTAGATCTACTCTTGTACTACCCATATCATCAATATTAATCAAGCAGGAGTAGGGTTTTACCTCCATCGAGAGGGCCCGAACCTGGGTAAAAACATCGTGTCCCTTGTCTCCTGTTACCATCCGCCTAGACGCACAGTTCGGGACCCCCTACCCGAGATCCGCCAGTTTTGACACCAACACCCTCCTAAAACATTCCTTGGTCTTTGTCACTCCCCTGAATGTGTACTCCACGGTGTGGTGATCAATATCTACAATACTACCTGGGCTTGTCCTCTCCACTTCACCTTTGAATGAATACAACAATTGAAAACTTTCCTGCCAGTTACCATAAATAGAATCCATAGCATGTTGTTTACCATTGAACAACCTCATGTATGGTAAATCTATCTTGAACTTATCTTTGATGTTCTTCTGCAATTCCTTTGGACCCACTTGTTGGTTTTCTTTCACCCACTTCTTTACTTCTTCTGCCACCCATCTTGACTTGGCTCTACTGATTGTATCCTTCCTAAGGGTTGATTCCTGGCATGTGTGCTTAAAAGGGTTCACTTTGACCTGAACATTAGTGCAATTTCGCATTTTAGATGCGAGCAGCCTCCATGGACAACCCTCGGTCGGACAGTGCACTCTATAATGTACTTGATCGCTCTTGTCAACTTTGAAAGTACGTTCTACCTTGATGTAGTATGTCACAAGTGCATTTCTACACTCATTCATGGATGCAAAAACTGTACCTTCTTCCATATGAGGGTTCAAAGGGTCCCATTCAACAGCTGCAAGGTCTTCGTCCTCACCCACCGCGTCATCATCCACACGGACTGCATTGTGAGCCTCATCTTGGTTTTCAGCCTGAGGTGCCCGTCGTAAATTCTGAATAACATCAGAATATAGCTTCTCTTCATCAACCCCAGAATTGTAGTCATCAGGCTCCACTTCAAGGGGGACCCTACTGCTGTTGCCCACACTTGTCGAGCCACCATGTCGTCGTGCACCAACTGAACTGTTCTGGCTAGAGATGCCATTACGACTACTTGGTTCTCCCCGAGATGTTTCACCCGTCATCCTAGGTCCAAATGCCTGCTCAAGCACATCAACTTGCAGTCTCACATGAAAATTATCTTTCTCTTTATGCCTAACAAAAATGGTGGCTAGTTCTTCATCATTACTAACAGTCACCCATTTCTTTTCCCCATCATAGTATTTGTATACCACTTCATCAAGCAAACCCCAAGGATATTGGCTACAAATTACCTCCCAAAATTGTCTGAAACTCCAATTACTAGCCATTGGCAACCGATAGTCAAAACCTCCTTGGTATTTATTCTTATCCTTTGCATCTAACATGTACCAGTCCCTTCTAATGTGCACCAAGAAAGCAAACCGCAACTCCATCCTAACCGGCGAAAAACAGAGACGCAATCAGCACACTAATGGGGCAAACCTACTCGAATCAAGTGTTCAAATGCACAACTAAGCTCAATCTAAACACGAGGCGAGACTTACCCCTCGGGAACCCAGTCGTGGATGTGACGGATCTCCGGCCCGATGCCTGCTTCCCCAAATACTCCAGGGTCGCCGCAGCTCGCCATTTCGCCCTAGGGTTCTTCCTCCTAGTTCAAATAGCTCCAGCAGCCCCCCCCCCACCTTTGAGCGCTCCGGCCGGGCGCATGAAAGGAGGCTACACCGCCGGTCGAGCAGGTGGCGGGCGCCCCACTCGTGGCGTCGTAGGTAGCCGTGGAGCGTAGGCGCAGGACGGTAGCGTCGGAGCAGGCCGTGCAGTTGGTGGCGGGGCAGGTGCTGGTCGCGGCGCAGGTGGCGGCGATGGCGGCGCAGGACAGCCGGCCGGCGGATGGGCAGAGTGAGCTAGAATCCTACGAATGATTTGGGGATTTAGTTGCACGGGCCTACATGTCAGCTCCGGACCCACGTCCACGCGGTCCCACGTCTAAGCTCCGGACCCACAACCGCTAACGCCGGCGGACGGAATGGACTCAAATATGGCCGTTTGGCCTCGTCATAGTTGCTGTGCATGGACTATGGGCAAAACTGAGCACAATTCGCATCTGAGGGCAAAACTGAGCACATGGACACCACTGAGCACATGGACACCACTGAGCGCAGGACATCTTTCTTGTAAATAGAAAAAATATAGGTCTGAAACCATTCTTGATACCTCCCATTCCAAGATATATTGTGTGTTTGATCGAGCAACTCATGACGATAAAATGGGAAACCAAAAGACATCGTATGTTATTCCTAGCATGATATGTAGTAGAGGAGAGATGAGCTAGTACACGAGGACAAGTTGATGGAAGGAGGATAGAAGGCATGGTAGAGGATATATAGTATGCAAACTCATCAATAATGAAATCGCATGCCCCATGCATATTGACATTATCTAGTGGTGTTACTAGTAGTACTATATACACCCACTAGTGCCAATTGGATGTACTAATATTTGTTAGATTCAGAAGTTGCGATGCACATAATGCATTTAAGTTGACACTTAGCCTACGCGCCATGAAAGCCAACAATACTTAGGGTCGATCGAGTGAATCTCTTCTAGTTAAATTATGAGGAACTTGAACGGTATCTCAACTTTATTTACAAGCATGTCTAGATATGAATAAAAACTCAAAAGTTCACATGCAGACATGCCCTAGAAGATAAAGTACTTTTTATGTGTTTGCAAGTATTTCCTACTTATTCAAAAATGGCTATGATTGCATGAACAACCATAATGATCTAAGTAAAGCACAATCCTCATTCTATAATAACAATTGTGGAAAATATTGTTTAAGTCACGGGAAATCATTTATGGAAAATATTGTTGAAGTCATCAAAATTCACTTATGGAAATATTGTTTAATTCATGGAAATTCACTTGGAGATATGTTCATCCAATTGGCATGTTGATTCAAACACTAAGATCAAATTGCATGGCTTGCTCTTTTGCTTCTTACCTCGTGGATCTAGAAGTGTTTATTAGTAGGGCCCCTTGTTTGTAGACATACACTTTATTTCATCGAGGGGAAATTAGAATGAGATTAAGATTTATATAAAATGTAAACTCATTGATCAATTTATTCTCTATTTTCAAAATATAAACCGACCTTTAAGAAGTTCGAGGACAAGGTAATTAATGATGGTGCTTGTAATATGTGAGGTGAGTTAAATGGTCTCCAATCATTTATCATGCGGAAAATGGCATGGCTTATTATGTTCACCACTTTCTCCACCAACATTGGCTAGTTGTGGTGGTTGTGGAAGATTTATGTCTTGCTAACTATTGTGGGTGGGTCTCCAAATGTTGAAATAATCCTTTCTTTAATACTTCCTCCATTCCATAATGTAGTGCGTACATATTTTTTCATAAGTCAAACTTTATAAACTTTGACCATGTTTAGAGATAGAAATATTTATATTTAGAATAGCAAATGTATATCATCGGATACACATCATGACTTAAATATTCGTATTGTTTATGTTTGGTATTGTAGATAGATAATTTTCTTCATAAACTTGGTAAAAGTTTATTAAATTTGACTCTTGGGAAAATCTATATGCACTACATTACGGAACGGGGGGAGTATGATTATGTCTTGCTAACTAACGTGGGTGGATCTTTAAATAGAAGATACACGATTTGAGATATGAAACTTGTAAGTGTAAACTCCCTTGGGTACTGGGTATTCTTAAAACTGAGACGGTTCTAAATCAAGATCAATGTCTTCAAAGATCTTAAGAAACTCGTTGTAATTTCCATTATAAAACATTAAAAAGTTGCACTAAAATATCGCAAGGTGTTGTGAAAGTGCAAGATTATGTGGAAGAGAAGGCGAGGGTTGAACAAATAGAGAGCAAACAAGGGTCTTGTAGTGTACTATCAAACATTTGGTCTTTCCTTCTTTTTTCATCTCATGTTCACTATCTTAATAACGACCAACATCTTGTCATTAGTGCTCGAGTGGACGAAAAAGATATAGCGAATGCCATGAATTGTGCGAAAGGCAACTAGAGCTCATTCATTAGATCATAAAGAAAATGGTTGGGAATCTATGCCATGTGATGTACACACATGTTGTGAGAAACTTTGATATTGGCATGTTGGAAATCGAAGAACCATATGTCATTCCGAAGAAGAAATGATGGATAATTAGGATTACCAACAAAACATCACTATTAGATTGATTATTTCAATGATGTTCTTGTTTGGATGATTTAGGAGTTTGATATTCATTTCAGTGACACATCCTCCAGCTTGGATGAGTAAGAATTGTGTAATCCATTCGTTCATTGGCCTTTAAATCTAGTACTTGTATTGCAATTTGCCACTGCAATGGTTGAGAGGTCCTTTTGAGCGATGATTCTTATGAAAATTTATTTGTGTAATCACCTAAATGATGATAGTTGAGTACTAATGTTATTTGCCATGTTGACCAAGTGGTTCATCGATTCATGGAAATAAGAGAACACAAATTCTATTAAGAAATGTTATAACTTAAAGTAATCATATTTTTCATTTTCTTATTTTAGTTTGACAAGTTGATGTCACATTGGTTATTTCATAAGCTATGGAGGATTCCAGATTTGCTAGTACCGTATGTCTTTTGCAAGTGGCATCATCATTACATTATTCATTTTGGAAAGAGGTTGGTTGCCCCTATTTTTCATTGTACAGTGTGTCTTTGTGTTGACAAACTCTATATTGCAGGAATTTTCAAAGACATTATTGTTAGTTGATTTCTGATCAAACTAGATACATCATTGCCAATGCAAATGTTTTGCTCCTAGGTTATTTTGTTCTAGACCCACTTGTGTGTATAACTAACAATAATTTGTGGTAAAATATTACGCGACCACATTCATCAAATTTGCATGTTCAAGAGCTGAGATGACCCGTGACATAATGTGTTCATAAACTCACCGTGAAGACAATTGGGATCTTCTGGAAGAAATCATGTCTTCACATTAGTCCTATCATTGTTCAACAGTGTTGTGCTAGAGCCTCAGAAATGTTGTAGCCCCCCTACCGCACCATCCCTTTGAAAAGATCAACTTTGTTTTTAGTCAATCTCACTTCGCAAGCTTACTATCTTTTGCCTGTGCGAAGCATTCACCCCTCCCATTAGTCCATGATGTTTTGGTTTCTCACTATATTTGAGTTGAATCTCATGTTATACTCAACTTGAGTCACAGAGGACATTATCATACCAATCCATCGTTTAGCAAAACTAAGCTTTTGCAAGTATGGCCTTCAAAAACACCCACTCAACACGATCATATGGCTTGTGCATATCGAATTTCACCGCAAATACCTTGTTTTCTCTTCTTCATCGTATGTAGATACTCATATGCCACAATAACATTATCTATAATTATCCTCTCGGGCACAAAAGCAATTTGTGTCTCACTAATGATCTTTGGTAAGAAAACCTTCAGTCTAGCAGCCAAAAGCTTAAAAATTACCTTATAAACAACATTGCAGAGACTAATGGGTCTATACAGTGAGATCTTCTCTGCATTGTCAACTTTCGATATGAGCACAATCATTGTTGTATTCCACCCTTCTAGGATAAGTCCACTAGTTACTGCATTAAGAACTTCTTTTACCAGTTCATCACCTAGGAGTGTCCAATTTTCTATATAAAGATCACATGCAACCCATCCAGACTAGGGGCCTTAAGATCCCCAATACCGAATAAGGCTTTTTTGACCTCATCGGCAGTATACGGTGCAAGTAAAGACTCATTTATATAGTTCATAACCCTGGCCCTTACTTTAATTCTCTATCTAATAATAAAGCACACGAATCACTTCTGCCTGCCCGTCATGCCTTTTCGCAGAAAACCCCTGCACTTTATTGAGATTAATCTGTAGTCCAAGTTTTAATGAGTCTAGAAAAATGTTTTGCTTTCATAGAAAACACCATGTAGTTTGTAGAAATTAACTCGCCGTCCTATTTTAAGTGAGAGAAAAAACTGTTCGCTGATTTTCAGTAAACCCCCCGTTCTTTTGCTTAATCAACCCGTAGTTCTATTTTAAGTTTAAGACTTTTTAAAATATTCATATCTTTTAAACCGTAACTCCAATTTTGACATGTTATATATGGAAATTGATTAGAAAATATGTAGAATTTAAATATGATATCGTTTTACCTGTTAAAGTTTTTTAAAATATTATTTATGGTGCAATCTTAATCAGCTACACACTATTCGTCTTTATTTTGTACCAGTGTGGATCCATATTATAAATCAACACCTCAGCAAAATCTGTTTGGAGACGATACACCACATCGATAACCACTCATACACACCTCGGCAAAACCTCCACGTGAAAAAATAAAGTACATTTTTCATCTTATCGGGGAGAGTTTTGGACTTTGTCCGAAATTTCTGATTTTCGTCCGGAATTCGTCCATCTCATATAGGCCCGGTATATATCTAAGCCGGCTAA
Source organism: Triticum aestivum (assembly GCF_018294505.1). Classification (NCBI taxonomy): domain Eukaryota; kingdom Viridiplantae; phylum Streptophyta; class Magnoliopsida; order Poales; family Poaceae; genus Triticum; species Triticum aestivum. The sequence goes on from NC_057810.1 coordinate 19,407,975, forward strand.
AATTTTCGGCCCCTTTTGAATTCCCAGCCCGGCCCATGGTCCATCTTAGGTCGCACATGTGCCCGCGATGGTGTAAATCTCTCTACCGAAGCGTATCCCAACCCTAAATTTTACCCTCGCGCCCCTCCATTCCTCAGACCGGTGTTGTCTGCTGGTGACGCAAACAGAGGGAGGCAGGGCAGCGCCGCCTCCTTCCATCCTTTTCCACCGGCAGTTCACATCCTTCTCCTCTTTCCCCTACTTCCCATCCACATCCTTGCATGCACCTCCTCGTTCCAGGCAGGGAGCGTGACCACAAAATGTCAATGCTTGGCCCAGGCAGTGCTAGATTGATAAAGAAACAGATGTGTGCGCCGGTGTTGAAGCTATAACACCAGGTGCTTGGAAAGGCCTCCTTCGTATCATGTCTTTGTGCTTGCTGATAGTGAAAGGTCCAGCTTGTAAAATGTGATTCGGATCAATTCAGTTTTCCATCTGCTGAATATGATTCTGTTGTACGTTTTGGTTCAACTTGGTTCAATCCTTTTTGAGGAAATTTTGGTCTTTTTCGTTCAAATTTTGGTCATTTTTTGTTCTAAAATTCAAACTTTGTTTTCTGCTTTTGTCCGAGTTTTTCCGAATTTTTTCCAAAATACCGGATTTTGTCTATTTCGTTCAGGCCTGGTAAAAAACTAAAAACGAAATTCAAATCCTTGGCGGCAACAGATATGGGATGCATGTGGACATGTTGCATCTTCAGTCATGGTTATTGTGTAGAGATGTGTGGTATTTTTGTTTTCCTTTGCAACGCATGGGCTCTTTTGCTAGTAAAACTTCTATATTTGGGTTAAGAACTTCTGAAGTAAACAAAGATACAAAATAATCAGCTATGAGAGAGTACCCATATAGATTCAGTATCCTCCTTCCATACCCCATCATCTCCTAGAAGCTTGTGAATCTGATTTCTTTTCCGTCTGGCAGTCGCAAAATTGTTGAAGAAGTTTGTGTTGCGACCATTGTGTTTCAACCAATTTGCTCTACTGCGTTGCACCCCATATATCTCGTCTTTCTCAAGTGTTTCTTCAATCATGGTCAACAATTCCTGCTGCTGATCTGCCGCCTCTTCAGTAAGGGGCCCCAACCGAGGCTCCTCAAACTCTTCCTTAAGTTGTTTTAGTTGCCGTCACAGGGCACACAAAACCATACAGTCCCAAGAGTGGAGCTCCTTGTGAACCGCAGCCATGCATGCAACCAAAGTATCATGAGCATCCATTTTCTCCCATGCCTCAGTAACTCGCTACATTACAACATTCTGCTGTAGCCAACGCGCCTAGAAGTGCCGTGTTTTGGCATGTGTTCGCTAGACTGCACCTGCATCACCTTCCAGTTCTAGGATCAATGGCACAATTGCGTTTCACCAGATTATCCTTAGTTAGAATGACTTGTTTATGTACAAACCACATAAACACTTTGATTTTTAGAGGCACTTTGATTTTCCACACATGTTTCGAACGAGGAATCACACTAGAGTTGATAACATCCAAATACATGGACTTAACTGAAAACTCTCCATTCTGTGTGAGCTTCCAAATCAACCGGTCTGGTTGTTGGGAAAGCTCGACCTCCATCAGTCGTCGTACTAAGTGTAACCAAACTTTCCAACGATTTCTCGCTAGCGTTCTTCTGAATTGTATATTCAGAGGGTTAGACTGTAATACTGTTGCAACATAAGCTTCTCTTCGCTGCACAATATTAAAGAGAGAGGGATACTGGAGTGCAAGGAGCGTCTCCCCAAGCCAAGTGTCCTCCCAGAACCTCGTGGTAGTACCATTTCCAACGACAAATTTTGTCCTGTTGAAAAAGGTTGATTTCACTCTCATCAGTCCTTTCCAAAAAGGCGAATCAGTCGGCCTCACTGTCACCTGGGACAATGTTTTGGAGTTAAGGTACTTATTGCGCAATATTTGCGCCCACGTGGCCTCCATCTCTACAGATAGCTTAAACAACCATTTGCTGAGTAAACATCTATTCTTCACCTGTAAGTTTTAAATACCGAAACCCCCTTGGTCTTTCGGTCTGCAAATAATATCCCATTTTGTGAGTCTGTATTTTCGTTTTAATTCATCACTTTGCCAGAAGAATCGAGATCTATAGAAGTCTAGTCTTTTCCTGACACCCACTGGTATCTTGAAAAAAGACAAAATAAACATTGGCATACTTGTTAATCGGCCTCCGTATGACATAAGCTTGCCCTTACAGCAACTTAGTTTCTTTTCAAATTGATCTTCGATACACTTCCACTCTTTGTTAGAAAGCTTGCGGTGGTGAATTGGTATACCCAAATATGTGAACGGTAAAGATCTCAATTCGCATCTGAACAATTGTTGTAAGCATCTTGTTCCTCTTTGGCCCTTCCAAAACAGAACAATTCACTTTTGTGGAAGTTAATCTTTAACCCCGATAATTGCTCGAACAAACATACCACAAGCTTCATGTTTCTTGCCTTTTCCAAATCATGCTCCATGAAAATGATAGTATCATCAGCGTACTGAAGGATCGACACCCCGCCATCCACTAGATGCGAAACTAGGCCACCTACTTGGCCAGCCTCCTTAGCCCTATCTATCAAGGTTGTCAACATGTCAACCATAATGTTGAGAAGAATCGGTGACATTGGGTCCCGTTGTCTTAGACCTTTGTGCGTCTGGAAGTAGTGACCTACATCATCATTCACTTTAATTCCAACACTCCCTTTTCGCATGAAAGAATCAACCTGGTTCCTCCAGGCCTGCTCAAATCCCTTCATACGCAAAGCCTGTTGAAGAAATGGCCATTTAACTTTATCGTACGCTTTTTCAAAATCCACTTTAAAAATCACACCATCTAGTTTTTTCGTGTGGATCTCATGGAGCGTTTCATGCAGAACTACAACCCCTTCTAGGATGTTTCTGTCTGGCATGAAAGCAGTTTGAGAAGGCTGCACCACAGTGTGCGCAATTTGCGTAAGCCTATTCGTCCCCACCTTGGTGAAAATTTTGAAGCTGACATTAAGAAGACATATTGGTCGGAATTGCTCGATCAGCTAAAATGTTGCTTACACTAGAACTGGCACAACCCTTAAATATAATCAACTTAAGGAAATCTTGTTGCTCACCATTTCGAGAAACAAAAATGTGATTTTCTGGAAAGGAGCATTTGAAGTTGTGAGCTTCTATTTTATTTTTCTTCAACCGTAGTTGGATGAAATATTAATCCCCACTTAATGGCCATGTTTCTTATAGGCACGAGTCCACCCTACTGCCGTTGTGGCCCACCTGTCTAGCCAGGCATACCTCCCTCGCACCGGGCATCCCCCCCCCCACCCCACCCCATGCAACTGCCGCCCTGTGTTAATAATGTGTTCCGAGTTTTGTTAAGTATCTGGGGAGGGGTTTTTGCAAATTTATAGGGTCTTATTGCCTCTACGGCCTAGCTGTCTGGACATATGTTCTCTCAGACTACCCATAATGGGAGTAACATAGGTAGTAACATCACACATATCTAGGTTAAATAGATGATGTGGCATGCAATAAATGAAGAAATAGATGAGAATGGTAACATAGCTAGTTACTACTAGTATGAGTAACATCACACATATCAAGGCAAGATGTGTCTATAGCCTAATAAATAAAGTGCTTCATGTTATCACACATATGTTACTCCCCATTATAGAGGTAATAACATAGACTAGTAACATGGGCATGTTACTACTTTATGTTACTACCCATTGTGGCTAGTCTCAGGCTGAACTTTGACTTGATGAGCGACATAAATGATCCCGAGTTAGATGATGCTAGCTACCTATCCACCGATGCGTGCGCACTCAGACCTTTTGTTGCTAATTAACACAGCAGCGATAATTAAAATGGATATATCTACAATTTGCAGCTTCGTCATTCACTTGGTCCTTCCTTGATGCTGCCAAGCAGACCCAAGCTAATTGTGCTGCTATCTTCTTATAATGGCAGGTGAGGAGTAGCCCGACGCATCGTCAACGGGCATAACCCAGCATTGAGTCCAGTGGTAGAAATATTTATGGGAACATTTCCGATCAAATAGCCACATCGACGTTGAATGCAGGATGTCAGTGCAGGGTGTACATAGGGGATAGAAACTGTATGGGCGTGAAGTAACTTCATATTTCCGACACCCCTCAATCCTAGGTAACATGTGTGTGTGTGTGCGCGCGCGCGCGTTCATATGTGAAATAGAGCATGCAATAGATAAGGGCCGATCCCCAACTAGCAATATGTATGGAGACACAGAGGTTGTCAAGGTAGGGTGATATAATTTATAACTGCAAGTAGAATATGGTAGATCAACATAGGGAATCACCTCCTTCCTAACTAGAGCTGACTATGGTGGGTGGAAACAGAGAGGCTTCAGGGGGTTGCTTTAGTTGAGACATACTGACTAAGGTGGGTGAGATATGACCCAAACTCATCATTAAGCCTTGAACACGAAATGAGAATTCGGATGATGTGATGTTGCTAGTACTGTACCCTACCACTGGTCGCAATAATCAAGACTCTAAGAGCATACATAGTGTGATGCTTTCTTGTCTTATCAGGAGAGATTAGAGGATGCCACTACCGATTGCACATATGCAGCCTCTCCAAGCTGTAATAAATTATGTGAACCCACTTGTAAGTTTTGGGAGCTGTTTGGTTGCTACACTGTCCTGAGGGATATGCCAGAGAAATTTACGTGCCTGACAATGGCCAGACGATTGTTTGTTGGTCTGTCACCTGTGCACAGGACCCCGCACAAAACCTAAATTATTTTATATTTACTAATTGGAGGCACCTTTCAAGCTGTTTAATTAACCCACATCATCAATATTAATTGTAGCGTTGGATTGTAGAATTTACGGTCAGGATAGAAGGAAACGTTGCATAATAAAGATGGTGCAGTAAAAAAGGATCTGCCACGTCGATGGGAACTCCATGATGTCCAGACGTGACATCCGTAGTATTGTTTAATTAACCCACATCATCAATATTAATTGTAGCGTTGGATTGTAGAATTTACGGTCAGGATAGAAGGAAACATTGCATAATAAAGATGGTGCAGTAAAAAAGGATCTGCCACGTCGATGGGCACTCCATGATGTCCAGACGTGACATCCGTAGTGCTGTTTAATTAACCCACATCATCAATATTAATTGTAGCATTGGATTGTAGACTTTACGGTCAGGATAGAAGGAAATGTTGCATAATAAAGATGGTGCAGTAAAAAAGGATCTGCCACGTCGATGGGAACTCCATGATGTCCAGACGTGACATCCGTAGTGCTGTTTAATTAACCCACATCATCAATATTAATTGTAGCGTTGGATTGTAGAATTTACCGTCAGGATAGAAGGAAACGTTGCATAATAAAGATGGTGCAGTAAAAAAAGATCTGCCATGTCGATGGGAACTCCATGATGTCCAGACGTGACATCTGTAGTTAAAGAAACGGAAATGTTAACGCCTACACGTGTGGGCGTTTGCATATTGCCCACACGCCTCCATCACCACTCATTTTGCCACATATGAATAAATGACATCAGCAGATTTTTTTTTGGTTTTCGGCTTAAAAATGTTGTATCTCCTAAATAAAAAAGCGAACTAAAAATTCGTTTTCACCATTAAATTCGTCTCGACGAGATCTTCAAAATTAGACCCCATGTTGATATGTTTCGACGATTTTTTTTTTGCCAGAAGTTGCCACGATGTTTACACTGCAGTTGCCATAGGGCTTAAACTAAAGTTGCCATGTGGCAATTTTAGTTTATAGATCATGGCAATTTTAGTATTTTGATGAGGCAACTCCAGTACTTTGACCATGAAAATTATTTTTTGTATGAACCATGGCAATTTTACGTGCATGTATCATGGCAATTTTAGTTTATGGTTCATGGCAAGTCTAGTTTTTTAATTCCCCGTTTTATAAATGTCAAAATTTACTTTTAAATGTAGAAGAAAATAGCTGAAACATATCATGGCAATTTTAGTGTAAACATCATGGCAATTCATATGCAATAGACATGGCAACTTTTAATCCAAAAAAAATTTCATCAAAACATATCAACATGGAATCTAGTTCGAAGATCTCATCGCGAGGGATTTAATGGTGAAAACGGATTTTCAATCGGATTTTTCGTTTAAGAGATAAAATATTTTAAAAACTGAAAATCCAAAAAAAATTCTGCATGCATGCATGCGATGACGTGGCAATCTGTTTACATTAGAGACGTGTGGTGCCTCTCCCTTCCTGCCACACGTGTGGCAGTTAGCGCGACTCTAAAGAAAAACAAAGAAGACTCCCACGTACACGTACGTGAAAACTCCACGATAGATAAAATGGAAAAAAAGATCGGGGTGGAGAAAAATATTCAACAACCATCTAGAGGGCAGGTACGCCCTCCCCAACAAGATTGTGGATACAAAAAATCTGCAGATTAAAAAAATAACTAGGAGTAGTCCTGCACACGTACTCTACCCAAATCGTTAGAATGGCAGAGATGGGAGGCGTCTGGATACCGATGAACGCACAGCCTGATGATTTCCCCTTCCCATCCATGGAGAGAATGATGAAGAGGCCATCGAGGACAAGAGGAGGCCAACGAGAAGCAGCAGTGATAGGGCGTGGTCGGCGTAGCGGACGCAGACGCAGCAAGAGGCCTCGGCAGACGTGACCCACTCGCCGTCAGGGTTATAGTGCGACGGTGGTACGGTATGCCCCATGTAGGCTCAGGCGTCGACATCGACGTGGAGGCGGCGGAAGATGATGCAGCGGTCAGAGTACTAGATGATCTGATACCTACCTCCGGCGCCTCCACTTCATCCCCGTCCTCATCATCTCCCCACTAACGCACCCGTCTGAAGCTGGATACAAATCGACCCTGCTCATCTGGCTCGGTATTCACACTAGGCCCCGTTTCTAATCAGGTCATCCATCCACTGTCTGCGGCCGCTGGATAGGAAACCTTCACACGCTGCATACTGGGGCCATCAGTTCAGTCCACGACTTGAGGTAAACATCACCCTTGATCTGTTCGCGAATTGCTTCCAGCAGACAACACACTACCTCTCATCTATTAGTTTGATTCTACCACGGGCCACTAATAACTCACCAGCAAGAAATAGCTACGCAGCATGTTTATGTGAAAGATTGTCTTTGGACTACAGGCAGCATGTTCGCGTGAAATATCACCTTACTTTTGACCAGTGTCCTCAATTCATTCCGATAGAGCCATGTAATCGATATAGCCATCTTTGGGAGATGTTTCCTAGGCATTACAGTTCAAAACAGTACTTATATCTATGTTGATTTTGTAGCACATGAAGTTGCACAGGCGAGCAGATGAGATCTAGCTCATAGGTCGGCAGTACGTGTAAGTTAGTTTGCTGACCTTTCTCCCTTGGAGGTGAAATACCCGTGTTATTTTTTTAATTTGGTTGATGATTTTTGTCAACTTGATGACAAATTGTGGCCTGAGCTACTGCAAGGTGTAATAAAGGATATAAAGTAAATAGGTTCAAAAAAATCAAACATGGGTGCAGCTACGGCTCAAACAATAAAATAAGCCAATGATTCACTTAGCTATTAATTCCATAAACTTCTGCGTTTATTCAATGTATAGTTCTTCTTTTTAATCTTTAACATAAGTGGCATCACATTGAAATAAGAATGTTATACTGGCATTTACTTTTAGGATTGAAAGCTTTGCATAAAAAATTCTCCAATTCAACTTATAAACAGTATCTGCTTTATTTTCATATATCATTAATCAAAGTTCGGAAACTGATTTACATCTGAGACTGAATTACGTGAGCAAACAGTTTTGAAGTTCTAAATGGGTTAATATATGATTATTAAGAGATGTCGATGTATGCAGAAAGAAAGGGAGACAAGTTTTTTTCTTCTTCTCAAATTTACTCTCTCAGGCCACGTTCTTCCTCAATGTACGAAACATTTGATGGCTGGCATACTGTTTTTACATGCGTTTCCCGCATAACGAGTTGAGTGGATGGTCTACTTCTAAGATCAGTAATCTGTCCGGAACCTGTTTTTGCGGTCAACAGTGTGCATAATGTTTTAGTAGTGCACAAGGAGCTTTGTGCATTTTCTGTCTCCCATTTTCTGTGCCCCTTTAGCAGGGTTGTTACATGTCTAATACTGATTGTTGTAACATAACAATGAGGTTACAGCAGAATTATGAAATCAAGGGTCTGACGTGCATGACTCACAGAATAATAATCGTATGAAAGGAAGAAATCTTTTTGTTTGGTTTTATAGATGATTCAACTCATTTATTTTTCTATCAATAGCAGAATGTGATTCATGCCGCAGATTACATGTGGAAAGAGGGAGGATGGTGATATATATGTTATTCTAGGTGCGTTCATGTTCAATGATTTCAAACTTGAAAAGTAAAATAAAATCAGTGGAACAATATGTGTGTTAATTCCTCTGTCTACATGTTTCATAAGACTTTTCTCTTCCTGCAGACAGGCAAATATTTCTGTTTCCAAGTTATTTCTGTAGTGACTATTTTGTGAACTATAGCAAGTACCCAATAACATTTTCTCTACCATACCAGGAGCGAAGGAAAAACTGATGGGGATAGTGCGATCACAAACATAATATAGTGTAGTTTGGAGGCTGATCGAGGTCTCTTCGTCCTTACTTCTTCCTACCTCAAATGGTTAGTTCTCTTCCCATCCAGCAATTTCAAATATAGTGTCATGAATGCATGCTTCTCATTTGTTTGTTCATAGAATAGATAAGCTGATTCTTGCATAGAATTGCCAATGTTTTTAAAATAGTCCGCTTATCCTTATCGGTCCTGGTGGCCATGACATAACAATATTTGCTAAATAACTCCGGACTTGAAATTTATAGTGTACCATTGAGATAATATCCTTCTCACAACCTGCAATCATCTCAGAATTGGTCTCTGTGTTTATTAAACCTTCATATTTCACAATATTGAGTTATTAGACTGAGTAACCATGTTCATGCCCCTCAAAGCTAAACAATATTTCAACTATGGCATATTTACTACCTACTTGCGACTTTGGTGTTACATACATAAGTTTCACTCGAAATAAAGAATAAACATAGAAAAATCTATGCTAAATTAACAAAAATCAAAGTTTCCCTGTAGTATGACATCTGAAATCATAAATGTAGTAGAAACAATTGCAGAGCCCAGCAAACATACTAACAAAAAAAAGTGGGAAACACAAACATTTCCATTCTCCTATTGGTAGTGCCAACTATCACAGTTTTATGGGAATCACCCAAAAGTGCATGCAAATGATTTTCTACATTCCAAGTATGAAGATATCCTAAAAGAATTAGTTAATTTAGTTTCCTATAAACATGTGTACCTTAACATAGCTAGCCCGTGCAGGTGCACGGGTTGATGACTAGTGATTATAGTTATTCTTGGAGTTATTCCACATTTTACCCCCAAGTTTCACCTAAACTGCGAGTATGCAGTGGACACCTGAAAGTTCTCACCTTGTACACAGATGGGGATGAAGAACACATACACATGAAGAGGGAAACCTCCTGCGGCACACGCACTTGTGCCTTTTCTGTATTATTCTTCCACACTCTCAACAAATCAACTTGGTTACATGACTTTATATAACTCTCACATGCACAATTGTGGTCAAGCTACTAAAAGCTTGATCCACTAATTCACGCAACACTAGCTAACTGCCCACACAACCTGGCCAACGTGTGCATGCATACATATATACATCCTGATCTTAGCCAACTCGCGCGGTCACTCCTGGAGCTAGTCTCGCACTAAACATACATACAGTGTTAGCACCGGGCCATCTACATCTACACAAGAGGAGTCGGCTCCGTTCGTAACCCAGGAAGGCTAGCCCAGCAAGCGAGCCCATCGTCCGTCGACTCGTTATTCAGAGAAGGACTGGGGCTGAGGTGAGAACCTATAAGTAAGACAGTTAGCGACAGGTCACGGTGGCGAATGGGTAAACGGCAGAGGCCGTCGGCTTGTAAATCCTTCCATTGAGCTGGCTGTTGTAATACATACAGACACGTTTCCTGCAATTCGAATGTCGCCATGGCTTTCTTCCCAGATCCCCTAGTTTGAACCTAACATACAGGCTTATCAAGTTTTCCTTACAGCTAGCTAGCTACGTGCAATTATTTCTACCTAAAGCAAACATAAGCTTGTAAGTACACACAGGAGCACTTCCGGTGGCTGATTCAAATACACGTAAAATATATATAATCATGCACACTTAAAAACTATAATAAGATTAGTTCCAATGGGTAGTGCGCTTGCTGGTATGCCTCAAGATTACCGGTGAGGTCTGCCCCCCATGTCGCCAAACCGCACAGTTCAATAGAGGATTCCGGTGGTAGAAATACTTCCTGGCGCCTCTCAATCCTAGCTAACATGTGTGTTGATGCATCCGAGATATACACCGTCCAACAGATAGGAACCCATCCCCAACTAGCTAGACCACCTGACTACGGGGGTGGGAACAGAGCGGTGCGAGTGGGGTGCTTTTGTTAAGAGATATATACATATATATTGTGGAACTGACTGAGGTAGGTGAGATATGATCCAAACTCATCATTAAGCCTTGCACATAAAATGGGATTCAGATGATCGCTGATGTTTCTGGTATTGCACTCTACCACCAGTGGGCAATGAAGACTCTAAGAGCATCCACAATGGGATGTTTTCTTGTCTTCTAAAGAAGGAAGAAAAACCTTAGATCAGAGGATGCCACTGCAGATTGCACATGTGCAGCCTCTCCAACCAATAGTGGGTGTAGCCAGGGGCGAAGCCAGAAATTTTGGCCATTGGGTTCACTCCATGACTCGTTGTGAGAACTTACTACTAGTATGCAATGCGTAAAGTCTAATTTTAAATTATCTTACAACAAAACTATATCACCCAAAAACAACATAATTAATATAAATATGGTTTCATATATCACACACCGTGTAGCCAGTACTTTCCCTATTGAGTATGTAACCTCGCCTATCAGTTTCGATCTATTAAATGTTGAAAACTGAAGTAAATTCAGACCGATAGTAGTAACAAAGTAAGGATCTTTCATGCCTTTAGTTATTGTCGTGGAATATCTTTAAGGCAACATGTTGTAGTAGCCTCACCTAATACATCTGCTAGGAGTGGGTCTGCTCATATAGGGTTCCAATCTAGCTCTAGTGATTTCTGGACACTATAAAATCCATTACGGTCAAACTCGAATGACTTTTTCTGCATTCTTGCAACACAGGCCATGGGTGTTCTTCGAATGGCAAAGTAATAATATAATGCTAGCTTTCTAGGTTTGTGCCCCATCCAATAATCATTCCCACGTTTTAGAATGCATAAATTGGGAATCTTCAGTTGTGCAATGTAAATACAAAGGTCGGTCCACCACGAATTTCTTCCTGCTTTCAGTTCAGCACATCAACCCATGTGGAAAAACCTATCCCCTATCCCACAATGAGGAAATAGAAAACATAAGCTGTTTGTTTCATATTCATCCACCACATGATAAAGAGTTGGAAAAGAAAAACAATGGACTCGCTCCATGGACAAAAAATTATCATCATTATCACAATCCTTTAATGATTATAAGGTTTAACTGCATATTAAAAATTTGACTCAACCCAAATGTAATTCAAAATATCATTGGACATTGATAGAAGATATGTCAAAGTAAATGTTTATTAAACTCGATGGTCGATATACTCCCTCGGTCACAGTTTACCTTGGTCCCAGGGATTGTTGAAGCGCGCCGAGTAAACTGTGACGGAGGGAGTAGTTATTCTAGATGAGTTTAAGAGGGTTGTTGAAAAAAGATGTTTGAGGAATTAATGAGCAATGTGCAAACCGAGGAAGAATAAATGTGATATTGATGTGAGTCATGCAAAACCTTGTAGAGTTCGTATTAGACGATGGAAACTTTTATGATACCAGATCCCTGCAACAAAGGTGCACACGACCAATAACTACAGAGGGAAAATAAATTGCATACAAGAATGTGATTAGGAAAGCAATAAGTTAGATGAATCTTTTTTTATTTTGTTTTGAAGTTAGAGGATTCATGAAACTCAAACCTACAACCTACAACAATCAACTCCCTCCACTAGAAAAATAATTTGCATCATTTCTCAGATCTTGTAAGCTGCTTCATTGTTGTTGTAGAAATTGGCTCAAACCACTAGCCAACAAGCTAGCCTTTGCTTGTTATCCTTTTCCCTTGGATGGCGTCATCACGAAGTCCACAACGATGAAGTGCCACCACTGCCCTATCAGATGTGTCAACGCTAGGTTTTTCAGCCGGGCTCGAGATGGAGGATGAATATCTCAATGATACCATCCAGAAGGCCATGGCTCCCTTTGGAGTCACCCTTCATGACATATTCAGCTTCCTTGCAAATATGTGAGCTGTTGATGTTGATAAATATATCCTTATAGGGGTGAAACAATTCTTGATAGCTTCCATTCTTAGCTATATATATTGTGTGTTTGACCGAGCAACATATGAGGATAAAATAACAAAGCAAAAGACATCAAATCTCATTCCTAGCATGATATGTAGTAGAGGAGAGATGAGTTAGCACAAGAGGACTAGTTGATGCAAGGAGGAGAGATGAGGCGTAGTAGAGGAGGATATATAGTATGCAAATTTATCAATATTGAAAAGTCACATGTCCCATGAATATTGAGATGATATAGTGGTGTTACTACTAGTAGTATATATGATCACTAGTGCCAAATAGAGGCCCAAATATTGGTAGGATTTATAAGTTGTGATGCACTTAATGCAATTGTGATGGCATTTTGGCTACACCCAATTGGAGCCAGCAATAGCTCGGGTCCATCGGATGATCTTTGTCAGTTAAATTATGAGGAACTTGAATGATTTCAGAAATTTATTTACAGTATGGTATAGGGGTACGTCCCTATAACTACAAGCATGTCTGGTCATGAACGAAAACTTAGAGTCCACAAGAAAATGTGCCCTAAAAGATAAAGTAATTTTTATGTGTGTGTGGGTGTTCCTCGAAACAGGCTTTCACCCCGCTTTATATATAAATCAACACACCAAAGTACACGGTCAAATGATACAATATAGTGAGGATGTCCTCTTACAAAGCAGATCAAAAAATTACAACATGAGCCTAGAACAAGCCTAACACCTCGCTAAGGCCCAACCGAAGACTCCTGAGCTCCAAGACAACGCCCCATGTTGCAAAACGGTTATGGAGACTAATATTGTTTAACCCATGGAAATTCACTCCAAGATTTTTTCATCCAACATACAAATTGGTGTAATTACTAGGGAAAAAGTGCATAACGTGCGCCTCTGCTTCTTACCACATGGATCTTGACATTCTTATTTCCAGGGTCCATATTCTGTAGGTATACATGTTATTCATCGAGTAGCAAATTAGGATGAGATTGTGGATCAAGGGAGATTATGATCCATTCCTTAACTAGATACATGTGATTTGAGCAAGCAGAATAATATATATATATATAATATATATATATATAATATATATATATATGACAAATTTTTCCTACTACCAGGTGTAGTTACTCCCACTTTTTCATACGTTCTATATATATATATATATATATATATATATATATATATATATATATATATATATATATATATATATATATATATAATTATCTCAGGCACCTAGGTGCCCAGGCACCTAGTTCGGACCCGAACCGCTAATGCATTTTCTGCTAATAAATATAAATAATCAGTAGTACCTTCCATATAATTTTCTTTCCATTTTCTATTCTCATGCATTAATAAGCTTCACGGCATTGATTGTGGAATGGTTTCCAAAAACTGGATGGTATTGATTCTCTCGTAAAAGATTTCTTTTCTTAAACAATTCTACTATAATCATGTTAAAATAGTCTAAATACTCGTACACTTGTACTTGGGTAGCTACATACCCTATGATTATTCTAGGTTTTAGATACCTTCAAACGTTTTCGATATATTTGTAAGTCCATACTCAAGTTTTCGCAAAATACGGTGCAACTCATGGTGTTTCTCTGTATGTACATACCTCGAATGGAATATACCCTATGATTTATTCTAGATTTTAGATACCTACACACGTAGTCCGATATATTTGTAATACTTAAGTTTTCGCAAAAAAAAATCAGTGCATACTCAAAGTATTTCTTTGTATGTATCTACCTTGATGTAAAAAATATATTGGTATATACCAATAAATATAAGTGGATACATGTACGTAAACCAACTACCTTGACAAATAATTTTTCTACATTCTATGAGCATCTATACAAGATACCCGATAGAGATGTAGCAAAGGTGTGATACTCGACGAATCATATTATAATATTGTGGCTACATACCCAAAAAAATATCTCTTATCCTCAAAGAATTTGTGGGTATATGCCCTAAACACAGCTAGGTATGGTACAAAGAGAAATAATTTTAGTTACGTAGACACCACTACGCATACCTGTATCTTTTTAAAAGGGCACGTTATCAATACTTGTGTAGTGTGTACAACAAAAATTAGGCAGCTTTTAATCATTTCCTTTTATGCATTAATTAGTACAAGTTTTTCACACGCACATGCAAAGCTATAATTAGGTAGATTCTCGTTTTCTGGGGAATGTTTTAGGCTATTCCCAATGGACCCGTGCTTAGATGGGGTGATAAGCATATTAAATAGCTTAGCAACCAAACTCCCCAATGCATAGGTTCTTAGCTTCTTGTAGCTAAGCTCTCTTCATTTAATGATTTAGCTACTAAACTCTCTCATGCATTGGTGAGTTTGCTTCATTTAAATGTTTTTGCCTAGGTTCGCGCGCTTGGCATTGGTTCTTTCTGGGGTCACCAAACCCACCTCTCTCCTCTTAATTGCCTTGCCACATCAGATTTTTCGTCTACATGGCATACTTAGCACCCGTACAAGATGGAGCATTGGGAGGGGCCTTATAGTGCATGCATTCTAATTAATGCCTCCATCCAAATGAGAGTAAGTAGTCGCTGATTCACACATAGTTATAGGAAATTAATTAGTACACCGCAATAACTTTCCAATTAAGTATTGGAAACGGTTATACCCGTTAGTGTCTATACCTACCACGTCGCACACATTCTAAAGCAATCCGAAGGTTGACAGGCAAGGAGCTTGGGCACCTATATATATAATGTATGCATAACTATAAAAAACAACAATGACAACAAAGCCTTTAATTAAGTGTCAAACAAATTGGGGTAGGCGAGAGTTGAAACCGTAAGATATTGAAACCAAGTCATGGTTCTAGCACGTAGATAGATAACTTGCACGCACCCCTATTCATGTCTAAATCTTTGGTGATATTTCGGTCCTTCAAGTCTCTCCTTACGGACACCTCAAATGTCATGTTTGGTCTACCCGACTCCTCTTAATATTATCAACACGCCTTAACTATCCGCTATGCCTTGGCGCTTCTGGAGGCCTACGTTGTACATGGCCAAACCATCTCAGACAATGTTGGGCAAGCTTCTCTTTAATCGGTGCCACCCCAACTCTATCACGTATACATCATTCCGGACCTGATCTTTTGTGTGTGGCCACATATCCATCTGAACATGTGCATCTCTACTATACCTAGCTATTGAACATGTCGCCTTTTAGTTGGTCAGCATTCAGCACCATAGAACATCACCGGCCCAATCATTGTCCTATAGGACTTGCCTTTTAGTTTTTTTGGAACTCTCTTATCACAGAGAATGCAAGAAGCTTGGCGCTACTTCATCCATCCAACTTTGATCCGTCCAAGGAAGAAGAAAAAAATTTAACTAAGGGCATCTCCAACCGCGTCTCTCAAATCGGACTCACTATCCTTCCGCAGATACATCCGTGGACACGAATACGCGAGCCTGTCGTCCGGCCCTGTCCATTAAATAGGTATCAAATTTGGACAACATGGGTGGGCCAGACGGACCTAGTGGACAAAGCACATGTGCTATGAGAACATGTGGTCTGACAGTGTGCCAACCAAACATTGGCATGGTGTCCGAACTCCTGTAAAGCTCCAGCAAGTTTGCTTTTAATATATTAGAATTCAAACATGTGGACTAATCCACGAACGTTTGGGGTAAGTGTCCGAACAAGACACCGCGTTGAAGATGTCCTACAGGGTTGTTTGGATACCAAGATTATAAATAATAGGTTTTCTAATACGTGATTTCTAGTGTAACAACCAATTATCCTGTTTGGATCATCTAACCAAATCGTTGATATGTAAAACTTAGTTTTACAGAAACCCGAAAACCCAGGTTATTGAAAAACATCTAATATATGTTTTTGTATGAAATAAACTAGTTTGTGTATATGCTAGCCAGGCACTATTAGTTATATCGCATGGCATAATTGGGTTGACATACACCAGCCGGTTCGGCTACCACACTGGTGTTTCCATTAGCATGCTTCTCAATGTTAGCATCTACTAGGAAACATGCCCGTGCGTTGCAACGGCAGAAAAAGATAAACAAAATAAATCTCTGTTAATTTGAATCAAAGCACATAATTTTTTAGCCACCTCAAGACTAACTAATGTCAGTAAATAAAGCAAGCGATTACACCCCGCCGTTTGAGCCATGCATGCATGTTTGTAATTTCCTTAGATACCTGAAAGAGACTAGCGGGCGAAGGCGCGGCGACATGCCGCGCCCGTGTAAGTTTTCTTGATTTGTACAATTGTTGTTGTTTTCATAGTAGATGATAATGTATACTCAATTCTTCCTAATGGATACACATGACAAAGACATTATGTGAAAAAGTTGGAAAGTGTCAAAAATGCATGCCTAGCTAATAACTACATGACAATGCTAGAAAGAACGTCTTAATTGAAGCATATGTTTGCTTGATCAATCCAAGAAGATTCATATTTGAAGTGAAAATGCTTGTTAACAACATGTGGAAGGAGGAATGGAGAAACTTACAGGGAGCATCAAAACATTATGTTGGTACACCCTTGAGATCTGGAATTGTTATTGGATCACCGATCACTTGAAAAACAATTCATCTATACATTTGAAATTTGAGAAAACAAATTTTGTTAGTTGTCGTATTACATAAGATACAACTTTGCATACCTAGTTCTTTTGCATGGCGGAAACATCAAGAATTAAAATTAGAAAATCGATAACTAAAAGTAATTATTGCCAAAGAGAGAATGGGATGTTCTTCATATACAATGAAGTTGATGTTTAAGAAAGAATTGGATAATCTGGACCGAGATAAACAAATATAATTTGTAAAAAGTATAAAGCCAACCTAAAGATAACTATTTTAAGAAAGAGGTAGATGTAAACCGTGTGGAAAAATAAGTGAACTAAAAGCCAACAGCTTTGCTACTGGGCTACTTGCAATGTAAAAAAAAGGTACACTAAATAACCGTCTAAATTTAAACTGACTTGCTTATTGGCTAATTAGCTCAACAAGAGATTAGCATACTTTCTACTATAAAATATCACTGAAAGCTAAATAACACAGCTACATGACCTGTCCACGTGAATTATCTGAAGTGTGTGGCATGATTATCACCAGTTAATCCTTGACTTCAGGGATGAGGATCTGGGGTTGAACAAAAAATGTGCAGCAAAAGGCTTCGATATCTGGAGATGGATAGATAAAGGGCACCACAAAAAGATTGAACAGCGAAGGAGCAGAGGTGCCGTAGACTCCTCCTCCTCCTTGCCATAGACCCACACACAACACATTGGAAAATAAAAATTAGGTACCTGGAGGAAGAGTGACAAGCAAACACGCAGACCATGCATCTCTAAGTTTAGCCACCAATCGACCCAAAAGTCCTAATTAATTCAAAAATACCGTTGAAGGAATGCATTAGTGTAGCTACTCTTCAAATGAGAAATTACAAATCAATTTTGAGGAGAGAGAGAGAGAGAGAGAGAGAGTAGCCGCTGATGAAATATGGATCATATGGGTGAGTGTATGTGTGTATGCATGGGCTTCAACGTCGACTACGAAGACATCTACGGTGACTTTGTCAATTTTAAGATGTTGTGTCGGCTCGGTATCTCGGAGGTGCTCATAGAGGTAGAGTATGCATGAGTGCATCGTAGGGGTGTGTATGTGCATGTTATGTGGGCATCAACATCGACTACCAACACGCCTGTGTTGACTTCATCAATCTCAAGATGTTGTGCCGGCTCAGTATCTCGAAAGTGCTCATAGAGGTACGATGTGTGTGAGTTTATAGGGGTTAGTGTATGCGCGTGTATGTGGGCATCAACGTCAACTACGAAGAAGCATGCAGTGACTTTGTCAATCTCAAGATGTTGTGCTGGCTCAGTAGGCATCGACGTCGACTACAAAGACACCTACAGTGACTTCATCAATCTGAAAATATTGTGCCGGCTCAGTACCTCAAATGTGCTCATATTGATAGGATGTGCGTGCGTGCGTTCATAGGTGTGAGTGTATATGCGTCTATGTGGGCATTTGTTTTGTACCGCATTAAAAAACCGGTAGCAAAACATATAATTGTTTAAGTAATGAAGCAAATAGATAAGCAGCTGCGTGTCAACTGGAAGAGGACTCAAGAAAGTACTTCAAATGCATGCTAGAAGGGCTAGCTTAGCAGCTTTAAAACTCTTATATATATTATGCATTTGAGATTAGGATAGACGCAGCGGCCGATTGAGGAGTTACTGGCCTTCGAGTCACTTGAGGTTTGCATGCATGGCCGTCTGCCGTTTTCTTATAGCTCAAGGAAGCCTTAAGGTTTCCATGCATGGTCGTCTGCTATTTTCTGATCGCTCAAGGGAACCTTAGTTTTTTTTTTTTTGAGAGAGAGAGAGTTTCAAGGGAACCTCAGGTGATGTTTGGTTCTCTAGTCCTAGGACTTTTTCTAGTCCTAAGACTTTTTAAAAAAGACTTTCAAGGAGGTGCTTCTAAGGACTTTTAGCAAAAAGTCTTAAAAAAGTCTAACCATGTTCGGTTTGCTAGGGACTTTTCTAGTCCCAACACAAAAAAGTCCCTAGAATCAAACACCCCCTCAGTTTGCCATGTGTCCTCTCGATATGGGCTGGCAATTATAAATAAAATAGACATACGGGGCGGCAGCTTTGTTTGGTTTGGCAACTGAAAAATATATATGGGCCGGCCGGCCAGCCGGCCGCTTCCCTTAGTTTCAAGTTTCCTTTATAGGTACGTCTCTCGTTGGTCCCGGTTTCCTTTCTTTGCACATACCTTCATCAAGCGAACCAAACTAAAATATAGCATACATATGTGAAAATACTTAAGACAGGACCAAACCAAGAATATCTAATCCTTTTAATAGTAGGTATATATATATGGATAAATTCACCATCTTCTTCTATCTTTTGCATCAGCGCGTTGCTTGTGTCTTTTTTTTTTCTGAAAATGTGACTTGACAAACGTTCGCTGGGAGGGAGTTCTCAGCAAACGTGCCAGCAGCCATCAGACAAAAATGCGAATCTTGAAGCAGGCCAGATGAACACGTCAGCCAGGACAAATCCTTCGCTAGGTAGGCTTCCCCGCGCGAACGACATCCTCCCCCACAAGGAAGCAGATTTTTCCTAACTCAGTTGCACTTGCGTCCGCAACGTATATCTGGTCCACGCATCCATCTTAGACGTCAAATCAACATGTGCCATGCGCACATGTCAACATCAATAGGCCCTACACTAAAAATCTGACAAGAGGTACAGGAGGTCTCGGTTGGCTACTCCACCATATTTTCTACGAAAATTAATATGTCACCATAACTTCTAAATAAACTGTGCAAATTTGAATTCATTTATGTATTTGAGTTTTTCACGGCTAGCTCTACGAAACAAGTCCAATATTGATTTATTTCTAACGAAGTTCCATAAAATTTTCATCAAAGTTCAGGCAAGCTGTTTGTAAAGTTCTTTGGTTCCAAATACATTAGTTCTTTAATATTTCTAACAAAGTGCAGAAACACTATTTATAAAGTTCTTCAACTCCTGATCATGTTTATTTATCACTTTGAAAATGAAAGTGAAAAGTTCTTCACTATGCCCAGCAAAGTTCCTCACTGAAAACACTGATGATCTTCAAAAAAACCATATTTCAATTTCAATTAACAAAAATGTGTTTAAAAATTATCCAAGCCTAATCTTGTTTTGAAGATCTTGGCGCTAGGAGTTCAAATATATATAAAGTTTCATAAACAAAATTTTGATTAAACCGTTAAAAGACAACTAAAAGTATTAAAGTTTTTGGAGAGAGAAAAGATAACCTAGGCATGCATGTGTACTGTAGCCATGCATGTGTCACTGTGGGAAAGAAAAGAGAGGGAGAGGGGCATGCACATGCAAAGGGCCCGAATCCATATGTTGGAGCAGCGGCCATGATTGGTGTTGCGCGCGCAACCAGTTAGGAAAGGCCTTATCCGCCCCATAACATTATCCTTTCAGGTCACCCAACGCAGCTACATCTCCATTTCATTCAGTCTCCTTCCACTTTCTTCCTTGCCGGCGATCGCGACAGGGGTGTCTCGCGCGCAGAGGGTGACGTGGTGGCTCCGCACCACCATCCGCTTGGGGTGGCTCCTGGGGGTGGTGGAGCCTGAGGCGAACATGGCCACACATCTCCTCGCTGATGACCGCGGCTCCAGCAAAAGGTCGCCATTGTTGCTCTCTACCGCCAATTGCTCACGATGGCTCCCGCGGGGAGCTCAAGACAAAGATGGATGCGACCACACAACTACTTGTCGGCGACGCGACGGGGTTGCTCACGCTCACACCAGCGACAGGATGCGATGGTGGTGCCACTTCAACGGAGGGTTTGTTGTGGTAGCTCCACCTCATGTGTCTTGGGAATCTCTCAACGGGGAGCTCGAGCAGGAGGAGGAGGCGGCCGCGCTCATCATCATCAGCGACGCACACAAACTAGGGCACCCTCATGATCCTATTGGGGTACCCACCGCCATCATCTCCGACGTCATGTCCTTCTCCCTCCATACTTTTCCACATCGGTGAGGTACAAACCTTTGTGTTGTGTACTGGTTTTTGTCATCGTGCTCATTTGATTTTTGAGAGCGATTTGTTAGCATAGTGTACTTTGTAGGATATGTCATTTTCCCCTGGACCATGGCAATAGAAACAACGAATATCTCGATGCCATGTCAGTTTTTAAAGCAATGATTTTGTTGATATACAATTTTATGTATGCACTGGTAGAAAAGGGGGCATTTGTTCTGGTTCGTAAGGGCCTTTAGTCCCGGTCCATGAGCCGGGACTAATGGGTCATTACTAATACCTCCCCCCTTTAGTCTCGGTTCTAACACGAACCGGGACAGATAGTCCTCCACGTGGCCGGTGCGCCGAGCCCGGGCAGGGGGTCCTTTGGTCCCGGTTGGTGGCACCAACCGGGACCAAAAGGCATCCACGCGTCAGCATTTCAGTGCCTAGGGTTTTTTTTGAAAGGGGGGGGGGGGTTGGGGGGTTTTGGGGGGGTAATTTAGGTGTTTCATATATTGTGTTAGGTAGCTAATTAATAGAGAGAAGTGTCATCTCTTTTGTCTGTGCTTGGTCGACGCTACGTACTATACATAGAGAGGCCCTCGACACGCTAGCTAGTAAGAAAATGAAGGGAACCATTAAGTACAGAAGTTCGTCATGCATACCGAGAGAAGTGATCGATCGGCCTCTCCTTCTCCGAGAGATTGGTCGAACAACAAGTTTTCGTATTATCTATCCGACGCTACTGGCTACATACATATACAATATGTAAGATCTCTTAATTACAATCCCCTAGCAATTGAAATCAACTTCCACATGGTATTCTCCAGCTTTATTGATGACGTGGTCAAGAAAGAATCCCGCCAATTCCTCTTGAATTGCTTTCATGTGATCTTGTTCTAGGAGTTCATTCCGCATCTGTCACGTCTAATTTGAAGAAGGGGGTTAATTGATACATATATATGAATGAAACTCAACAGAAATAATGGTGTAATAAAATGAAATTGTGAATATTATTGCTTACGCACTTCATATTGTCTTTTAGAGTAGCCCATTTTCAAAGTCGCGTTGTGGATGAACTCGCACACGTAGTATCCACAGAAATCTTTCCCTTGTTCCTGCCACAAGCACTTTACGAGAAATAG
Organism: Triticum aestivum; assembly: GCF_018294505.1. Taxonomy (NCBI): domain Eukaryota; kingdom Viridiplantae; phylum Streptophyta; class Magnoliopsida; order Poales; family Poaceae; genus Triticum; species Triticum aestivum. The sequence goes on from NC_057810.1 coordinate 19,430,171, forward strand.
AGGTCAATCAAACTGATAATGAAGCATTATAAATGGCATTGATAAAAGTATAGCTATAGAATCAACGGGAGATGCGCGCAACTAGCTAGCCAGTAGTACTTACTTTCGGGTATGTATATCGCAGCTCCTTCGACTTGAAGTTGTAAGGAAAGAGTATGGTATCTTTGTTTTGATTTTTGATCAACGATTGTAGCAAGTTGGCCTCGGCCTCTTCGGTGTGCTTTTTAACCTGAATATCATCTATGATATTTGTGTTAATGAACCCAATATCATACATTTCTTGTTTTCTACACTCGACGATCTTCAATCTGCATAATATATTGAGGATAATTAATTATAAATACATGCAATGAAAGAGCTGAGCTATATATAGAGACTTAATGACGGAAAACTCAAAACGGTGCTCGGGCTCATCTGCTCCCTCTCAGTAAAAAATTCAAAAAAAATACTAGAAAAATTCAAAAAATTCCAATTTTTTTTGTGGTGGTAGATAATTTGACGCGTGAGGTGCGCACCAAAATTCAACTTATTTGGACATCTGAGCAGCTCTCGGCAAAAAAGACAAATCGGATCAAAACAGTGCATGAACAGTAAACATTTTTACAGACCCTGATTTTGTCTTTTTTGCCGAGAGCTGCTCAGATGCTCAAATGAGTTGAATTTTGGTGCGCACCTCACGCGTCAAATTATCCACCACCACAAAAAAATTTGGAATTTTTTTTCTAATATTTTTTTTGAATTTTTTTCTAAGCGGGGGTGCAGATGAGCCCGGGTGCAGATTAGCCGCACTCCTTAATGACAGAAATAGTACTTGCAGACAGTAGCAAAAGATCGTTAATTTATCGAGGGCCTTTTGATTGAAGAACGTGAAGAACTCCTCAAATGGAACAGCCAACAGATCAGTTCCAACGAGGTCGTGCTCCTCTTTAATGTTCAGATACAAATTATTCGTCCCCCCAGACTCTCTACAGGTTTTCATGTACCAATTATGGAATCTTCGCATCATCGTTGTTAGAGATTTTTCATCTTTGACGAGAGGCTTCCCGTACTCGTATCTGTGTTCGTCCACCTCTATGAAATCAGGAAGCTGATCGTCAGGCAGGTAATCTGATAGATTGCCATAACCGGCCACCATCCCCGGAGCATTAGCGACGATGTCGCCGCTAGACACATTGAGCGGGGGGCACGATTGATTTGCTTGTTCGCCGAGCTGGGCAACTTTTTTCGCAGCTGCTCGTTCTCTTGACCTTTGATGTCTGACAGTACTTCCCGACCGCTCCGCTTGGAGATATGTCTGTTTTGATCCCTTTATGAAGTGGATCATTCTCAGTCTTGGACCACTTAGGCCGGGCTTTGAGGTAGCCACCTGACCCCGTGCGATGGTGAAACTGCTTCTTCGCAGCATTTTGCTTGTTTGTCGCCGACATCTTCTTACTCTTTTTCGATGTCGTGTGGGCCACAAATGCGGGCCAGTGATCTTTGATCTTCTCATATTTGCCGATGAATTCTGGTGTCTCTTCTTTGTCGACAAACTTGTTCAGCTCTTTCCTCCACCTCCTGAATAGGTTTGCCATCTTCTTAAGATCACAAGACTTGATTAATTGCTCTTTAACAGGCTTCTCCGGATCCTCCTCTGGCGGTAGGGTGAAATTTGCCTTCAGCTGAGTCCAAAGATCATCTTTCTGCATATCATTGACATAAGACACCTCAGGGTCTTCCTCCTTAGGCTTATACCATTGCTGGATGCTAATCGGGATCTTGTCCCTAACAAGAACCCCGCACTGAGTAGAAAATGCGTTCTTTGTCCGGATGGGTTCAATCGGTTCGCCGTCGGGCGCGATTGTTGTGATCTCAAACCTTTCATCCGAGCTCAACTTTTTCTTTGGGCCTCGTCTCCTTACGGAAGTTGTGCTCGATCCGGACGGCTAGAAAAGGGAAGAAAGACGAGAGTTAATTAATATGTTTACATATACCAAACAATGAATGCATCAATTAACTAGTCAGCACGTGCTTAACTAATATATTATATACCCGGCTGGACTCGGTTCGGTCACCGGAGCAGTCAGCACGGTCTCCTTCTTGTACCTCCATTGGGTCACCGGAGCCATCATGAACATAGCCCTCTTCTTGTACCGGCATTAATGGGCCGGAGCCATCATGAACATAGCCCTCTTCTTCACCCAGTCCTTCCTGACCATCGGTGTCGTTGAGAAATGGCGCAACGACATCACTTCCTTGTGCGATTATGTCCCCCAACATCGCTTTTGTTGCTTCGTCTCGGGAGTGCTTCATAGTTTCTGCAAATATTTACAACATGTCAATTATTATTCAAACATGGTACAGATGGATATATATTAGTGGCAAACGTAGAACTAGCTTGCTAATCACAATAAGGAATCATGTTAGTGGCCTCGACGCTGCTTCTCCGGGGTTTGGGGTGGCCTAGACAACACTGTTGGAAATATGCCCTAGAGGCAATAATAAAAGGATTATTATTATATTTCCTTGTTCATGATAATTGTCTTTTATTCATGCTATAATTGTATTATCCGGAAATCGTAATACACGTGTGAATACATAGACCACAATATGTCCCTAGTGAGCCTCTAGTTGACTAGCTCGTTGATCAATAGATAGTCATGGTTTCCTGACTATGGACATTGGATGTCATTGATAATGGGATCACATCATTAGGAGAATGATGTGATGGACAAGACCCAATCCTAAGCATAGCACAAGATCGTGTAGTTCGTTTTGCTAGAGCTTTTCCAATGTCAAGTATCTTTTCCTTAGACCATGAGATCGTGTAACTCTCGGATACTGTAGGAGTGCTTTGGGTGTACCAAACGTCACAACGTAACTGGGTGACTATAAAGGTGCACTACAGGTATCTCCTAAAGTGTCTGTTGGGTTGACACGGATCGAGACTGGGATTTGTCACTCCGTATGACGGGGAGGTATCTCTGGGCCCACTCGGTAATGCATCATCATAATGAGCTCAAAGTGACCAAGTGTTTGGTCACGGGATCATGCATTACGGTACGAGTAAAGTGACTTGCCAGTAAGGAGATTGAACAAGGTATTGGGATACGGACGATCGAATCTCGGGCAAGTAACATACCGTCTGACAAAGGGAATAGTATACGGGGTTGCTTGAATCCTCAACATTGTGGTTCATCCGATGAGCTCATCGAGGAGTATGTGGGAGCCAACATGGGTATCCATATCCCGCTGTTGGTTATTGACCGGAGAGCCGTCTCGGTCATGTCTGCATATCTCCCGAACCCGTAGGGTCTACACACTTAAGGTTCGGTGACGCTAGGGTTATTAGGAAGACTTGTATGTGATTACCGAATGTTGTTCGGAGTCCCGGATGAGATCTTGGACGTCACGAGGAGTTCCGGAATGGTCCGGAGGTGAAGATTTATATATGGGAAGTTGTCATACGGACACCGGAAAGTTTCTGGGGCATATCGGTATTGTACCGGGGCCACCGGAGGGGTTCCGGGGGTCCACCGGGAGGGGCCACCCCTCTCGGAGGGCCTCATGGGCCGTAGGGGGCAGGGAACCAGCCCCTGGAGGACTGGGCGCGCCCCCCTTGGGCCCATGCGCCTAGGGTTGGGGGGGAACCCTAGTGGGGGCGCCCCCCTTGCTTGGGGGGCAAGCCCCCCTCCCTGCCCCCCCCCCCTCTAGATCTCATCTAGAGGGGGCCGGCCCCCTTCCCCCTTCCCCTATAAATAGAGGGGCGAGGGGAGGGCTGAACACCTGATCCAAGGCGCAGCCCCTCCCCTCCCCAACACCTCTCCTCCTCCGTTGAGTGCTTGGCGAAGCCCTGTCGGAGTACTGCCTCTCCACCATCATCACGCCGTCGTGCTGCTGCTGGAGCCTTCTTCCTCAACCTCTCCTTCCCCCTTGCTGGATCAAGTAAGGAGGAGACGTCGTCCGCTCCGTACGTGTGTTGAACGCGGAGGTGTTGTCCGTTCAGCACTTGGTCATCGGTGATTTGGATCACGGCGAGTATGACTCCATCATCCCCGTTCCCTTGAACGCTTCCGCACACGATCTACAAGTGGTATGTAGATGCATCTCTCTCCCATGACTCATTGCTTAGATGAACTCATAGATGGATCTTGGTGAAACCATAGGAAATTTTTTATTTTCTGCAACATTCCCCAACAGTGGCATCATGAGCTAGGTCTATGCGTAGTTCTCTATTGCACGAGTAGAACACAGTTTTGTTGTGGGCGTAGATCTTGTCAACTTGCTTGCCGCTACTAGTCTTTTCTTGCTTCAGCGGGATTGTGGGATGAAGCGGCCCGGACCAACCTTACACGTACGCTTACGTGAGACAGGTTCCACCGACTGACATGCACTAGTTGCATAAGGTGGCTAGCGGGTGTCTGTCTCTCCTACTTTAGTTGGAGCGGATTAGATGAAAAGGGTCCTTATGAAGGGTAAATAGAAGTTGACAAAATCACGTTGTGGTTATTCATAGGTAAGAAAACGTTCTTGCTAGAACCCAATTGCAGCCACGTAAAAGATGCAACAACAATTAGAGGACGTCTAACTTGTTTTTGCAGCAATTGTCATGTGATGTGATACGGCCAGAAGTTGTGATGAATGATGAATGATATATTGTGATGTATGAGATCATGTTCTTGTAATAGGATTTACGACTTGCATGTCGATGAGTATGACAACCGGCAGGAGCCATAGGAGTTGTCTTATTTTTGAATGACCCGCGTGTCATTGAAGAACGCCATGTAAATTACTTTACTTTATTGCTAAACGCGTTAGCCATAGAAGTAGAAGTAGTCGTTGGCGTGACAACTTCATGAAGACACAATGATGGAGATCATGGTGTCATGCCGGTGACGAAGATGATCATGGAGCCCCGAAGATGGAGATCGAAGGAGCTATATGATATTGGCCATATCATGTCACTACTTTATATAATTGCATGTGATGTTTATTATGTTTATGCATCTTGTTTACTTAGAACGACGGTAGTAAATAAGATGATCCCTTATAATAATTTCAAGAAAGTGTTCCCCCTAACTGTGCACCGTTGCTAAAGCTCATCGTTTCGAAGCACCACGTGATGATCGGGTGTGATAGATCCTTACGTTCACATACAACGGGTGTAAGACAGTTTTACACATGCAAAACACTTAGGGTTAACTTGACGAGCCTAGCATGTACAGACATGGCCTCGGAATACAAGAGACCGAAAGGTCGAACATGAGTCGTATGGTAGATACGATCAACATGGAGATGTTCACCGACGATGACTAGTTCGTCTCACGTGATGATCGGACACGGCCTAGTCGACTCGGATCATGTAACACTTAGATGACTAGAGGGATGTCAAAGCTGAGTGGGAGTTCATTAAATAATTTGATTAGATGAACTTAATTATCATGAACATTAGTCTAAAATCTTTGCAAAATGTCTTGTAGATCAAATGGCCAACGCTCATGTCACCATGAACTTCAACGCGTTCCTAGAGAAAACCAAGCTGAAAGATGATGGCAGCAACTATTCGGACTGGGTCCGGAACCTGAGGATCATCCTCATAGCAGCCAAGAAAAAATATGTCCTAGAAGCACCGCTAGGTGAAGCACCCATCCCAGAGAACCAAGACATTATGAATGCTTGGCAGTCTCGTGCTGATGATTACTCCCTCGTTCAGTGCGGCATGCTTTACAGCTTAGAACCGGGGCTCCAAAAGCGTTTTGAGCAACACGGAGCATATGAGATGTTCGAGGAGCTGAAAATGGTTTTTCAAGCTCATGCCCGGGTCAAGAGATATGAAGTCTCCGACAAGTTCTATAGTTGTAAGATGGAGGAAAATAGTTCTGTCAGTGAGCACATACTCAAAATGTTCGGGTTGCACAACCGCCTGTCTCAGCTGGACATTAACCTCCCAGACGAGGCGGTCATTGACAGAATCCTTCAGTCGCTCCCACCGAGCTACAAGAGCTTTGTGATGAACTACAATATGCACGGGATGGTGAAAACTATTCCTGAAGTATTTTCAATGCTGGAGTCAGCAGAGGTTGAAATCAAGAAAGAACATCAAGTGTTGATGGTCAATAAAACTACTAAGTTCAAGAAGGGCAAGGGTAAGAAGAACTTCAAGAAGGACGACAAAGATGTTGCCGCGCCTGGTAAGCCAGTTGCCGGGAAGAAGTCAAAGAATGGACCCAAGCCTGAGACTGAGTGCTTTTATTGCAAAGGGAAGGGTCACTGGAAGCGGAACTGCCCCAAATACTTAGCAGACAAGAAGGCCGGCAACACTAAAGGTATATTTGATATACATGTAATTGATGTGTACCTCACTAGTACTCGTAGTAACTCCTGGGTATTTGATACCGGTGTCGTTGCTCATATTTGTAACTCACAGCAGGAGCTGCGGAATAAACGGAGACTGGCGAAGGACGAGGTGACGATGCGCGTCGGGAATGGTTCCAAGGTCGATATGATCGCCGTCGGCACGCTACCTCTACATTTACCTACGGGATTAGTTTTAAACCTCAATAATTGTTATTTAGTGCCAAGTTTGAGCATGAACATTGTATCAGGATCTCGTTTAATGCGAGATGGCTACTCATTTAAATCCGAGAATAATGGTTGTTCTATTTATATGAGAGATATGTTTTATGGTCATGCTCCGATGGTCAATGGTTTATTCTTAATGAATCTCGAACGTAATATTACACATATTCATAGTGTGAATACCAAAAGATGTAAAGTTGATAGCGATAGTCCCACATACTTGTGGCACTGCCGTCTTGGTCACATTGGTGTCAAGCGCATGAAGAAGCTCCATTCTGATGGACTTTTAGAGTCTCTCGATTATGAATCATTTGACACATGCGAACCATGCCTTATGGGCAAAATGACCAAGACTCCATTCTCCGGAACAATGGAGCGAGCAACCAACTTGTTGGAAATATAACATACCGATGTGTGCGGTCCAATGAGCATTGAGGCTCGCGGAGGATATCGTTATGTTCTCACTCTCACAGACGACTTAAGTAGATATGGGTATGTCTACTTGATGAAACACAAGTCTGAGACCTTTGAAAAGTTCAAGGAATTTCAGAATGAGGTGGAGAATCAACGTGACCGAAAAATAAAGTTCTTACGATCAGATCGTGGAGGAGAATATTTAAGTCACGAATTTGGTACACACTTAAGGAAATGTGGAATCGTTTCACAACTCACGCCGCCTGGAACACCTCAGCGTAACGATGTGTCTGAACGTCGTAATCGCACTCTATTGGATATGGTGCGATCTATGATGTCTCTTACAGATTTACCGCTATTGTTTTGGAGATACACTCTAGAGACAGCTACATTCACTTTAAATAGGGCACCGTCTAAATCCGTTGAGATGACACCGTATGAATTATGGTTTGGGAAGAAACCTAAGCTGTCATTTCTAACAGTTTGGGGATGCGATGCTTATGTCAAGAAACTTCAACCTGAAAAGCTCGAACCCAAGTCGGAAAGATGCGTCTTCATAGGATACCCTAAGGAAACCATTGGGTATACCTTCCACCTTAGATCCGAAGGCAAGATCTTTGTTGCCAAGAACGGATCCTTTCTGGAAAAAGAGTTTCTCTCGAAAGGAGTAAGTGGGAGGAAAGTAGAACTCGATGAAGTACTACCTCTTGAACCGGAAAGTAGTGCAGCTCAGGAAAATGTTCCTGTGGTGCCTACACCGACTGGAGAGGAAATTAATGATGATGATCAAGGTACTTCGAATCAAGTTGCTACTGAACTTCGTAGGTCCACAAGGACACGTTCCACACCAGAGTGGTATGGCAACCCTGTCCTGGAAATCATGTTGTTAGACAACGGTGAACCTTCGAACTATGAAGAAGCGATGGCGGTCCCAGATTCCAACAAATGGCTTGAAGCCATGCAATGCGAGATAGGATCCATGTATGAAAATAAAGTATGGACTTTGACAGACTTGCCCGATGATCGGCGAGCGATAGAAAACAAATGGATATTTAAGAAGAAGACGGACGCGGATGGTAATGTTACCATCTATAAAGCTCGACTTGTCGCTAAAGGTTATCGGCAAGTTCAAGGGGTTGACTACGATGAGACTTTCTCTCCCGTAGCGAAGCTGAAGTCCGTCTGAATCATGTTAGCAATTGCCGCATACTATGATTATGAGATATGGCAAATGGACGTCAAAACGACATTCCTTAACAGCTATCTTAAGGAAGAACTGTATATGATGCAGCCGGAAGGTTTTGTCGACCCTAAGAATGCTAACAAGGTATGCAAGCTCCAGCGATCCATTTATGGGCTGGTGCAAGCATCTCGGAGTTGGAACATTCGCTTTGATGAGATGATCAAAGCGTTTGGGTTTATGCAGACTTATGGAGAAGCCTGCGTTTACAAGAAAGTGAGTGGGAGCTCTGTAGCATTTCTCATATTATATGTAGATGACATACTTTTGATGGGAAATGATATAGAACTCTTGGACAGCATTAAGGCCTACTTGAATAAAAGTTTTTCAATGAAGGACCTTAGAGAAGCTGCTTATATATTAGGCATCAAGATCTATAGAGATAGATCGAGACGCCTCATAGGTCTTTCACAAAGCACATACCTTGATAAGATATTGAAGAAGTTCAAAATGGATCAGTCCAAGAAAGGGTTCTTGCTTGTATTACAAGGTGTGAAATTGAGCTCGGCTCAATGTCCGACCACGGCAGAAGATATAGAAGATATGAGTGTCATCCCCTATGCATCATCCATAGGGTCTATTATGTATGCCATGCTGTGTACCAGACCTGATGTAAACCTTGCCGTAAGTTTGGTAGGAAGGTACCAAAGTAATCCCGGCAAGGAACACTGGACAGCAGTCAAGAATATCCTGAAGTACCTGAAAAGGACTAAGGACATGTTTCTCGTTTATGGAGGTGACGAAGAGCTCGTCGTAAAGGGTTACGTCGACGCTAGCTTCGACATAGATCTGGATGACTCTAAGTCACAAACCGGATACGTGTATATGTTGAATGGTGGAGCAGTAAGCTGGTGCAGCTGCAAGCAGAGCGTCGTGGCGGGATCTACGTGTGAAGCGGAGTACATGGTAGCCTCGGAGGCAGCGCATGAAGCAATTTGGGTGAAGGAGTTCATCACCGACCTAGGAGTCATACCCAATGCGTCGGGGCCGATCAAACTCTTGTGTGACAACACTGGAGATATTGCACTTGCCAAGGAGCCCAGGTTTCACAAGAAGACCGGGCACATCAAGCGTCGCTTCAACTCCATCCATGAAAATATTCAAGATGGAGACATAGAAATTTGCAAAGTGCATACGGATCTGAATGTCGCAGATCCGTTGACTAAACCTCTTCCGCGGGCAAAACATGATCAACACCAGAACTCTATGGGTGTTCAATTCATCACAATGTAACTAGATTATTGACTCTAGTGCAAGTGGGAGACTATTGGAAATAGGCCCTAGAGGCAATAATAAAAGGATTATTATTATATTTCCTTGTTCATGATAATTGTCTTTTATTCATGCTATAATTGTATTATCCGAAATCGTAATACACGTGTGAATACATAGACCACAATATGTCCCTAGTGAGCCTCTAGTTGACTAGCTCGTTGATCAATAGATAGTCATGGTTTCCTGACTATGGACATTGGATGTCATTGATAACGGGATCATATCATTAGGAGAATGATGTGATGGACAAGACCCAATCCTAAGCATAGCACAAGATCGTGTAGTTCATTTTGCTAGAGCTTTTCCAATGTCAAGTATCTTTTCCTTAGACCATGAGATCGTGTAACTCCCGGATACCGTAGGAGTGCTTTGGGTGTACCAAACGTCACAACATAACTGGGTGACTATAAAGGTGCACTACAGGTATCTCCGAAAGTGTCTGTTGGGTTGACACGGATCGAGACTGGGATTTGTCACTCTGTATGACGGAGAGGTATCTCCGGGCCCACTCGGTAATGCATCATCATAATGAGCTCAAAGTGACCAAGTGTTTGGTCACGGGATCATGCATTACGGTACGAGTAAAGTGACTTGCCGGTAACGAGATTGAACGAGGTATTGGAATACCGACGATCGAATCTCGGGCAAGTAACATACCGTCTGACAAAGGGAATAGTATACGGGGTTGCTTGAATCCTCGACATCGTGGTTCATCCAATGAGATCATCGAGGAGTATGTGGGAGCCAACATGGGTATCCAGATCCCGCTATTGGTTATTGACCGGAGAGCCGTCTCGATCATGTCTGCATATCTCCAGAACCCGTAGGGTCTACACACTTGAGGTTCGGTGATACTAGGATTATTAGGAAGACTTGTATGTGATTACCGAATGTTGTTCGGAGTCCCGGATGAGATCCCGGACGTCACGAGGAGTTCCGGAATGGTCCGGAGGTGAAGATTTATATATGGGAAGTTGTCATACGGACACCGGAAAGTTTCGGGGGCATATCAGTATTGTACCGGGGCCACCCGAGGGGTTCCGGGGGTCCACCGGGAGGGGCCTCCCCTCTTGGAGGGCCTCATGGGCCGTAGGGGGCAGGGAACCAGCCCCTGGAGGGTTGGGCGCCCCCCCTTGGGCCCATGCGCCTAGGGTTGGGGGGGAACCCTAGTGGGGGCACCCCCCTTGCTTGGGGGGCAAGCCCCCCTCCCTGGCCGCCGCCCCCCCCCCTCTAGATCTCATCTAGAGGGGGCCGGCCCCCTTCCCCCTTCTCCTATAAATAGAGGGGCGAGGGGAGGGCTGAACACCTGATCCAAGGCGCAGCCCCTCCCCTCCCCAACACCTCTCCTCCTCCGTTGAGTGCTTGGCGAAGCCCTGTCGGAGTACTGCCTCTCCACCATCATCACGCCGTCGTGCTGCTGCTGGAGCCTTCTTCCTCAACCTCTCCTTCCCCCTTGCTGGATCAAGAAGGAGGAGACGTGGTCCGCTCCGTACGTGTGTTGAACGCGGAGGTGCTGTCCGTTCAGCACTTGGTCATCAGTGATTTGGATCACGGCGAGTACGACTCCATCATCCCCGTTCCCTTGAACGCTTCCACACGCGATCTACAAGTGGTATGTAGATGCATCTCTCTCCCATGACTCGTTGCTTAGATGAACTCATAGATGGATCTTGGTGAAACTGTAGGAAATTTTTTATTTTCTGCAACGTTCCCCAACAAACACTTCAAGGGTTTGGGGTGGCCTTCTCGAGTAGGGGCGCGGAGTGAGGGTAGGAGACCAACGTTGTTTTTTTCTCTAGGGTTTGGGTGTCCTCGAGAGTTTTGGTCGAGCGAGAGGACCGAGGGGGATGCTGCCGTGGTATAAGTTATCACGGTCGAGAGGGGGTATATATATCGACCGCCCCTCATGTCGAAGTTATCCGGGAGGGGGTTATATCGACAACGACGCGGCATACATATACATAGGAAAATAATGTTATCGGGGAGGGGGTTATATCGACAATGACGCGACATACATATACTAACCTAAAATGCACAAAAATGCTCGAAGAAGAAGAAATAGACTAACCTAAAATTACTAACCTAAAATGCTCTAACAACAACTAACCTAAAATGCACTATAAATCAACTAACCTAAAATGCACTAACCTAAATCAACTAACTCAACATATGAAGAAGGAAATGCTATCGGAGAGGGGGTATATCGACCCCCCTCATGTATCCACATACATACATCTATGCATACATACATCCATCTATACCAGCTCGAAACTGACAAGACATTGCACCACATCACTCCTTAGCCTTGGTATGATTTCTGGATCGATCACCTTCTAAGAGATTGCATTGAGGAATGCTCATAGCTTCACAATGGCTAATCAGACGTTTTCCGGTAGAAGCCCCCTCAATGCAACCGGAAGCAGTTGCGTCATAATCACGTGGCAGTCATGAGACTTTAGGTTCTGAAACTTTTTCTCTGCCATATTTATTATTCCCTTTATATTCGACGAGAAGCCAGTCGGGACCTTCATACTAAGCAGGCATTCAAAGAAGATTTCCTTCTCTTCTTTGGTAAGAGCATAGCTGGCAGGACCTTCATACTGCTTTGGAGGCTTGCCGTCTTTTTCGTGCAAACGTTGCAGGTCCTCCCGTGCCTCAGGTGTATCTTTTGTCTTTCCATATACACCCCAGAAGCCTAGCAGGTTCATGCAAAGGTTCTTCGTCACGTGCATCACGTCCAAGGTTGTTAGAATCGTGATTCTGTTATATGATTCTACGACTTTACGATCCAAACTAACCCCTCTAATTCTACGATTTTAGTTCATAGAATCTACGTTTTTACGATCCTGATAGTGAAGATTCAACGATTTGCGATCCTACCATCAGAGCTCCGATTCGATTCAAAATCATGATTCTGACAACCTTGATCACGTCAATTGAAGAGCGGACCTCTAGGTCTTTCCAGTAGGGTAGGTCCCAAAATATAGATTTCTTCTTCCACATGGGTGTGTGTCCCTCAGCGTCATTCAGAACAGATAGTGCGCCGGGACCCTTTCCAAAGATTACGTGTAAATCATTAGCCATAGCAAGTACGTGATCACCGGTACGCATGGCGGGCTTCTTCCGGTGATCTGCCTCGCCTTTGAAATGCTTGTCTTTCTTTTGACATTGATGGTTGGTCAGAAGAAATCGATGATGGCCCAGGTACACATTCTTCCTGCAGCTTTCCAGGTATATACTATCGGTGTCAAGTAAACAGTGCATGCATGCATGGTATCCCTTGTTTGTTTGTCCTGAAAGGTTACTGAGAGCGGGCCAATCGTTGATGGTCACGAACAACAACGCCTTTAGGTCAAATTCCTCCTGTTTGTGCTCATCCCACGTAAGTACACCGTTTCCATTCCACAACTGTAAAAGTTCTTCAACTATTGGCCTTAGGTACACATCAATGTCGTTGCCGGGTTGCTTAGGGCCTTGGATGAGAACTGGCATCATAATGAACTTCCGCTTCATGCACATCCAAGGAGGAAGGTTATACATACATAGAGTCACGGGCCAGGTGCTGTGATTGCTGCTCTGCTCCCCGAAAGGATTAATGCCATCCGCGCTTAAAGCAAACCATACGTTCCTTGGGTCACTTGCAAACTCATCCCAGTACTTTCTCTCGATTTTTCTCCACTACGACCCGTCAGCGGGTGCTCTCAACTTCCCTCTTTCTTACGGTCCTCACTGTGCCATCGCATCAACTTGGCATGCTCTTCGTTTCTGAACAGACGTTTCAACCGTGGTATTATAGGAGCATACCACATCACCTTCGCAAGAACCCTCTTCCTTGGGGGCTCGTCGGCAACATCACCAGGGTCATCTCGTCTGATCTTATACCGTAATGCACTGCATACCGGGCATGTGTTCAGATCCTTGTACGCATCGCGGTAGAGGATGCAGTCATTAGGGCATGCATGTATCTTCTGCACCTCCAATCCTAGAGGGCATACGACCTTCTCTGCAGAGCATCTAAATTAATTAAATCATACATTAAAACTATGTAAAACATTTCAATGCAAAAACAAATGCGATCATAATCGCAACCAATGTAACAATTGATCCAACGGCATAATGATACCAAGCCTCGGTATGAATGGCATATTTTGTAATCTTTCAAATCTTCAAGTGCATTGCATCCATCTTGATCTTGTGATCATCGACGACAGCCGCAACATGCAACTCCAATATCATCTTCTCCTCCTCAATTTTTCTTATTTTTTCCTTCAAGAAATTGTTTTCTTCTTCAACTAAATTTAACCTCTCGACAATAGGGTCGGTTGGTGATAGAGGCAAAGGTATGTCCTCATCAGTTGGAATTTCTGGTTCGACAACCTCCTAGATAAATAAAATCTATGTCACGTTGGTTCGCATAATTGTCATAAACAATAAATGAACCAATAGTTATGAAAAGATAATATATACCACATCTGAATCATAGACAGGACGAGGGCCGGCAGGGGCAGATACCAAAACCATCGCACTATATAAGATGCAATAATAAAAGTAAGAAATTATACAAGTATCTATATAAACATACAAGTAAGAATTTTTTTTCCTTTCAGAAAGAAGATAAGAACACAAGAGGCTCACCACGGTGGTGCCGGCGATGAGATCGGCGCGGGCGATCGACGGCGGTGAAGACGGGGACAGGACGTGACGGACCGCAAAACCTAGACAAATATTGAGGAAAATGGAGCTTTGAGGTCGAGCTTGGAGAGGAGAAAGCTTAAGTAGTGTGGCTCGGGCATTCCATCGAACACCTCGTGTGCATAGGAGGTGAGCTAGAGCACCACAAAGCTCTCCCCTCGCCGGCCAGGAAAAACAGAGCAGTCAGAGTGCTCTGCTCGCGGGTGAGGGGTCAAGTCATTGGTCCCGGTTCATGACATGAACCGGGACTAAAGGGCAACCTTTGGTCCCGGTTCAAGCCACCAACCAGGACCAATGGTGGTGGGCCAGGAGTGAGGCCCATTGGTCCCGGTTCGTCCCACCAACCGGGACCAAAAGGTCCAGACGAACCGGTACCAATGGCCCACGTGGCCCGGCCGGCCCTCGGGGCTCACGAACCGGGTCCAATGCCCCCATGGGTCCCGGTTCTGGACTGAACCGGGACTAATGGGCTGGCCCGGCCTGGACCATTTCCCCCTTTTCTACTAGTGATGGGCCACATAGCTTTCAATCTCTTGGGTTTAGCAGATTCTTTGCTGCCTCATGAATCACTTCTTTTTACTCACCATTTTTCATACTAGATTGGGGAGAGGAATGGACACTGAAAATGGTATGTTGGTGTTTTTCATAGACCGTTGTGGTGATCGATATGCACAACCTAGCACCAGTAGTGTCATCCTAGTAGACTATGATTTGATGCATGAGAAGTTTTGATAATGTTATCACTAGTAGTGTGTTTTATAGTTAGATCAGTACATTTCAAGTTGTCGTGGCAAAATTTGTCGAACACACAACATTTTTTATCATATATAGCACTGCATTTTTATGTTATGCATCATGGAAAAAATAAGTGAGAATTTTTTTAAACGGTGGCAATTAATTATTTGTGAAGTGACATGGCATTTTTGGTTTAAGTATGATGTCAAAAGCCATAAAAACATTGTGCTCTCAACACATGGCATTTTTTCTAACAAACATGGCAAAATTGTGTTGAAAACATTGCATTTTTATCTTATATAGCATGTTAAATTTATATTATGCGGCATGGCAAAAATAAGTGAGAATGTTCTAATCCCATGGCAATTTTTTATAAAGTGACATGGCATTTTTTTGTTTAAATGTGATGGCCCCATAAATGTTTTTGTGTTCTCAAAACATGGCATTTTTCTAAATAACATGGCAACATTTTGATATTGGGTACTATTGCTAGTTTTTTTGCTGACTATTAGATGTGTGCCTTTTGTCTCACTAGTAGGTGGCTTAGAGTAAAACAGGTCAGCAGCAAAATGACATGATTTTTGGTCTAATTAGATCTCGCTGGTTAATGTTTTTGTGAAGTTTTGCTAATAAATTTAAACCATTTTGACAACTTAAGGGTTGTAGCTAGTGGGTTCACAGTTAGATGCCATGGCTAAAAAATCAACACATTCCTCACAGAGCGTGTTTAAATCCAATGTGTTTTGCATTTACCTTTTCCTTTCCACCTTTTCCTTTCGGCCTCAACATAATGTCCCAGCTGACCAAGTGTGTTTTGCGTTTACCTTTTTCTGCTCCCCACCAGAAGCGTCGGATCATCCGCATAAGTTCCTCACAGAGCCCTGCTGGAACCTTGAAGACGCTCATAATATAGACCGGGAGGGCTTGCGCGATTGCCTTAATCTTTATCTCCTTTCTGCCCATAGAGAGATGGTTGTCTTCCCATTCCATTAAGCATTTTGCAAACCTTTATTGTAGGCTTTTTAATTTTCCTTTGCTCATTCTACCATCAGGTGTCGGGAGACCGAGGTATTTGGCTTCGAAAGTTGCTTGTGTAATCTGTAATGTGCCCTTAATGCTCTCTTGGGTATGCGGCTGGCAGATCGGAGAAAACAAGATAGAACACTTGTGTGGGTTGATCACCTGACCTGTTCCTTGAGCATATATTTCAAGCACTTGTTTAACCCGTTCTGCTTGCTCACTGTCAGCCTTGAAAAACAACAAGGTATCATCTGCGAAGAGTAAATGGGAGATACCCGGGCACGTCGGCACACCTTGAATGGCGTAATAGATCCCTGGGACGCTTCACGGTGTAACGGAGCAGAAAGGCCATCAGCAACAAACAGAAAGAGAAAAGGGGATAGCGGATCACCTTGGCGAAGACCTCTGGATGGGTAGAACGAATCAAGAAGGGTTCTATTAAATTTTACCGAATAGCTCACCGATGTCACACAGGACATAATCCAATCAACCCACCAGGGAGCGAAACCCAAACTCTGCATCATTCTTGTCAGAAAATCCCAGTCAACCCTGTCGTACGCCTTTGATAAATCCAACTTATACGCACAATAAGTCATAACAGGAAAAGGAAAACAACCGGATGGGATGCCATGCAGTATAGAATCTTGCAAAATTTCAAACATAGGAATAGTATGTACCTCAGTTTACGAACCAACCTGTGCGAGGATGGTGCACATTTGTTTGTTCATGATTTGAGGCTGTAGAAGTTGGAAGATCTCAGGTGTGTGCTTGCAGTAAGGCAAAGGATAAGTCCATGCTATACTGGCCAAGAGATGTGATTTAAAAGATCAGCTATGTGTCCCTTTCTCTGGTGCTTGTTGAAATTATAGAAACAATATGAATGAAATGCAGGCGAGGGGAACAGGTTGATCGGTAAAGCGGCTTACCACCGGGTGAGAAGATGTGGAGTTTTTTCATCAAGCAAAAAGTGGGTGGGCAATAGGAGCATACTGATTTACTGAATGTGGATGGTGCTTTCTTTCTTCCAGGTGAAGATGTGTGGAAACTGGATGTCGATGGTGCTTTTTTCTTCTTCCAGGAAACGAGATGGCTTTGCTGTACTATACATGATTCTGAAGGCTCTGTTAGTTGATGATGCCCTGAAGCTTCAGTGACAAGTATGGTCTGATGATGGCGGGAGTTTTATTCAGGGAAGCTCCTACTTTTCTCTTTTCTGAATTTTGCAAGGTGAGTAATCCTTCTAGTATTGTACTACTATTGATGTGAATAAACTAGCATCTGGTACTCTAATCATTTTTTGCATTTTGTTGGATCTTCACTTGGATGCAAGCAGTTTGTAAGAGTCACACATGCATGTAAACAATATGCATTATGCAAATTTTGTACACTGAACTCTGAATTTGAATCAGGAAACTAAACGTTAACTCTGAATCTTTCAAACTCCATGTGTGAACTCTGAAACTTATTATACCCAATTCAAGTCTGAAGCTATAGTAAGCAGTTAAAAATCTTTCAGGAGCCAAGTTAGCTCGAATCAGAGCAGAAAATTAACAGCAATGCGGCCAGAAGCTAATAGGCTAAACTTTTATGTACGATTCACTTCAACATTTATACTCAGAAGAGTATCAATATTTTCCATTATCACAGCAGTATCTGTATGACAAGAGTTCTTATGTTTTCAGAATATTGCGACTGGGCCTAGCTAGTTCTGATGAGAAATCACTTTCTTATATCTTAAATACATCAGTACGTAGAAGGGAAGAGCATTCACTGTTGCTTGGTAAGGGAAGAGCATTTTCTGAAGTAGAGAAGAAGAGATGATCTGGATGATGGTTTTGTCACTGATCCAGTTAGTGCTTCACTGTTGCCGCGTCTTGCTTGACCGAGATCAAAAACCAACTCAAATCGGTCGAGGGTTCTGCTCGTGCTGCCCAAATCAACTTCCTGCAAAGAAAAACGTAGGTGATGGACGGTCCTTGACAATCAAAAAAAATATCAGCAATGGAGGTTTTCAAAATTTTATTACTCCCTGCAATCCGAATTAATTCACGCGATCTCTATACAATTTGTACATAGGCTTGTATAGAGGTTGCGTTAATTAATTCGGATGAGAGGGAGTAGTCGAGTTTGGTGTTGCATTGATTTTGAAATGCACCTTCCATTTTCTTGTCTTTGATACTTCAACAAATCGGTATGATATCTGTGAGAAGAAACATATTACTCCCTCTGATCCATAATAAAAATAAATAAATTAGACCACCGGGGAAGGAACCGCGCGACATTATATAAAGAGAGAATGTGAGACACAAAATTCGACCTGAAGAGGGGTTGAACTCTGGTAGGCAAGGCGAAACCACAGTGCCCCCATCACTGGGCTATGAGCTCATCCCTCCCTCGGATCCATATTACTTGTCACAGCGGTATGCGGCGCTGGCAAGCAAACGCGCCCCCATGCGCGTGCTTTGGGACAACCCAAGTGTGGGGCGGGGCACACCCCTTTTTTTATTCTTTTTTAACTTCCAAAAATGTTCAAATATCCCAAATCCAAAAAGAAGTGGGGATTTGAATTTTTTCCCCGATTTTTAAAAAATAATATGAAAAAATATATCATTTTTTTTCAAAATATTCACAAATTTGCAAATGTTCAAGAATGTGAAGAGCAAAAAATGTTCTCGGACTTCAAAAATTGTTCACAAATTTGAAGAATGTTCATGATTCCAAAAAATCTTCACGAATTGAAAAAATATTCATGAATGCAAAAAACTTTTCATGGATTTGAACAAAAAAAAAAATTAAAAGACTTGGTTTAAAAAATTCTCGTATTCCAAAAAATGTTCTTGGATTTCCAGAAGTTGTTCGTGAGTTTGCAAAATTTCAAAAAATGTTCAGACCTTAAAAGAATATTCCAGGATTTCAAAAAACGTTCGTGAATTTGAAGTAAAAAAAGGAAAAGGAACAAAATAAAATAAAAAAAGAACATGAAAAAAATGAAACAAAAAACCGGGAAAAGGGGAGCTAGTTGGGCCGGCCCAACTAATGGAGCAGCACCACAGTTGCGCGATTTTGTTCCATGCTCAGCCTCTCTCCTGTCAATTTTTCTCTAAAGTTCTTCTCTCTATTTGGGGTTGATGACATTCTCATAGGAAGGTGGAATATCCAGTGGCCTTCTCTTTGTAGGAGTAAGAACCTTTGGCAGCTTAGGCTCCGGTCGTTGAAATTTCATTATCGCTGAAGATTGATCTCTTCATATCTTTACATTCACATACATCTCAAAAGTTTTGATCTTGCTGACCACTGACATCATATGATTTGTGTCAGCATCACACCCAAGTACTCGCAGACCATCAAACAATGATTTCCCTGGCAACAACCAATACACTTCCAACCTTGTGACATCTGCATAGCCACATTGCCTAATGAAACCCTGCCGCTAACCCCTTTCTCCATAGTTGGACCTTCAAACCCCTGGATTGCGGCTATGGACGATTGACTATGGGCGGAAACACATGAATAAAAGTTTATTATGGCGGAGGCACATGAATAAAAGAAAAAAAAAGGTCGAACCAGATCAGATCAGACCCACGCAAATCACTTCCCCATTCCCTCGCCGCCGCCGCCGCCGCCCCGTCGAGATCCTCCTCCGCGGCGGCGCCGCCATGCTCCGGCTCCGTTGCAGCCTCCTCTCCCAGCTCCTCTCGTCTTCCCCCGCCTCTCCCATCTCCCACCTCAGCCGCCTCTCCTCCGCCGCCGCGCCCGCCGTCTCCCCGAACCCTAGCTTCGCGGTGGCGGACTACCTCGTCGCCACCTGCGGCCTCACCCGACCCCAGGCCCTCAAGGCCTCCGCCAAGCTCTCCCACCTCAAATCCCCTTCCAAGCCCGACGCTGTCCTCGCCTTCCTCGCCGGCCTCGGCCTCTCCGGCGCCGACGTCGCCGCCCTCGTCGCCAAGGACCCCAAGTTCCTCTGTGCCAGCGTGGAGAAAACCCTGAGCCCCATCGTCGTCGGGCTCACCGGCCTTGGCCTGTCGCGTTCTGAGATCGCACGCCTGGTCTCGCTCAGCCGCGCCCAGTTCCGCTGCAGATCCATCGTCTCAAATCTGCAATACTGCCTGCACCTCTTCGGCTCCTTTGAGAAGATCCTCGCTGCTCTCAGGTACGGCTTATGCCTTCTCGCAGCCGACCTCGAGACAGTGGTCAAGCCCAATGTTGCCTTCCTGCGTTCCTGCGGGCTAGGTGACTGTGACATTGCCAAGTTGTGCATCGCTGAGCCATGGCTGCTCGCCTCAAACGTAGAGTGCGTCCAGGCAATGGCAGCACGCGCCCAAGCTATTGGTGTGCCCTGTGGCTCTCGGATGTTCAGGCACGCGCTGAAGGCTGTTGCATTCCTCAGCAATGAGAAGATCGCCGCCAAAGTGGAGCAGTTGAAGAAGATGTTCAGGTGGTCAGATGCCGAGGTGCGCATTGCTTTGTCCACGCTTCCATCTGTGCTGATGAGGTCTAACCATATGCTGGAGAGCAAGTCAGAGTTCCTAATCTCCAAGGTGGGGTTTGAACCAGCATACATTGCTCATCATCCGGCATTGCTCACATACAGCCTGGAGGGCCGGATCATACCCCGCTACTATGTTGTAAAGTTTCTCAAGGAAAATGGACTGCTGGATCACAACCGGAGCTACTATTCTGCAGTCATTGTGATGGAGAAAGTATTCGTGGACAAGTACATATCCCCTCACAAGGAAGTTGCACCATACCTTGCTGAAGACTATGATGCCGCTTGCAGAGGGGAAGTGCCGACTAGATTCAAATTTACATGAAAATTGGTAACAGTACGGCACAACGATATTTTTTACATTCCGTGTTATGCTATTCATTCCTGATTTGGTGTTCTTGGCCTAACTGAATTGTAGCTGTCTGCTATTGATAATCTATAGTATGTTCGTTACATGCTGATTTGATGGTGCTAGTCTAGGATGAAATTGGCAATCTGATTTGAGAGTATTGGTATGCTCATTATGACATTCAGTTAGAGAAGAAAGCATCATACTACTGCTTGTGAACTCTAAGGTCACACTGACATACATATTGGATTTACGGGAATCTTTGTGAAAACCATGGAGCGGCTGCTCCAGCCATGGATACCCTTCATTTCCACCTCGAGATAGGAGCCATGTCAGAGAAAGCAATGCAAAGTACTAAGCACTCTCTGACACATATCCCCACAATATTACGTTTGAAATGGATGGCGTCCAAGAGTGGACCAGTGGTTTCATGGAGCTAAAAAAGTCTCTCTAAGAACGAATGGAATTAAAGAGAGTGAGAGCAGGACATTCTGCAAATACTTTCAAGTATCTTTATGTTCTCAAATGACCATAGCATTTTCAGGTGCACCTCAATCTGTATTTTCATGAAAGAAGGTTCTCATTTTGGCCAAAGATGACACAGACTTCCAAAGTTTCTCTGGATGGAAGTATGTTTATCACCGCCAAGGATGCAGTTTGGATCTAGTATGTTGGTTGCTTGCTCTAGTTCTTCTAAGATGAAAATCTTTGTTCATAGTCGGAGCTGCGTTGTTTGGCCGCAGGTCGACATGTTGTCGATATGGGTGGGCTTTGCCCTGTGTGTCTCAGTTTATGGGAGTGGGCTTGGCCCTTGTTGTTCCGGTTTTTGTCCGGTTTTCCGTAATTAACTGGGCAATTCTCTTCTGCTTATTTAATAGATGAGGCAATCTTTGCCTCCGTTTCAAAAAAAAAAAAAAATCTTTGTTCATCCAGCAGTAGCTTTGCTTATAAAACTGTTGGGAAAGCAAGTCATTGTGTACTACTCAGTAGTTTGTATTCAGTTTTCCCCTTATATTCTTTGATTGATGGCCTACTGGTTGATATTTTTCATATGGCTTCTGATGTCAGAACTGAATAGTGCATTAGTTGGCTAGTAGCATTTTTGTTATCGACTTATCCATGTAGAACTATGTAACAGGCATTTTGGAGGCCCTGGTATTTGTGCTGCAGAGGCAAATTTCTGAAAAGCAGAGGGCATTTCATATAACAGAACTTTTGTTAAGTTAATCTTAAAACCGGTTATGTCATTTATCTGTCGTACCTTTTTACTAATTTTATTCCATATTAGCACTATGTAAATAGATGCTTAGGCATCTGTATTCCATATTAGCACTATGTAATTAGTGTGTGTGCTCTGAATCTGAATCTGATCTGATTAGTTAACTCTGAATCTTCCAGCCACCAAGTGAAGATATCTATAGTAACTGCTTAAATGTTATAGCCATGTTTGTTTTACTCAAATCAGAGCTGCAAAATAAACACGAATCTTACAACAAAGTTGGTCATTAATGCTAATATGGCAAGAACGTGTTGTTTTGTATTCAGCAAATGCTTCAAGTGTCATTGATGAGTACATTTGCACACTCTGTATGTCTATGTTCCCGATGTCCGTTGCAGTTTGCAATGCAATCCTCAATCTTTTTTTCAGTGAATAAATGTCATTATTTATGCGCAGCAAATGGCTCGAGTAAGTACTCTCGGTTTAGCGTGGTATCCATTGTACCTAGATTGATCTCAGGTGTTATACTAACATTTGTAGTCTATATACTATATCAAACCGGAGTTACTTTAGGCATTAACAAATGCAAACTGGCTTCCACTATATGGAATTTGTTTTTTAGTGTTGAAGAAATATATCTTGAGAGTTCAGAACTATGCCGAGCTTCTACTACTGACCGTTATGAAAGAGCATATTAATGCAGCACCTTTGAGGTGAGGCCAGCCAGATTGCAAGCACACCAAAACTTAGCCCAGAACAACCCACAAAACGTCCTACAGCCCTTGCCTATTTAAGCAGATGCTCCCTTTCCTTTTTTGGCAGCAATTCTAGACAAATCCAATCAAACTCCTCCCTGCTGCCACTTGGCATGCCCACATTGGGTGCGTTGTCGCCGCCAAAGCTGATGTGGCCGCGCTTGGATTCGTCGATCCAGATCGTTCGTGGATGATCCAAAGGACACTAGCTCCACACGCGTCGCCACCTCCGCCTCCAGCACGCATGAGCTCGCTCCCGGCCCCAGGAGCCGATCGTGGCACAAGAGAAGAGCTCCCCAACAACAAAAATAAACTCACCAATGTCACACATTCATCGAGTCCGCTGGCCCAAAACTCGGTAGTGTCTTGAGAAGTGGGGTCCACCAATGACCAGGCGGTGGAGACATGACGACAGTCTAAGTTCTTTGTGTTTTTACTAAGACATCGACTCAGAGTTGGAGTATCCCGAGGAGGAGGAGAACACTGACGACGCCAACGCCAGCCAGCCAATGGTTTGCGAAAAGGGTCCTCACCCAAATGATGTCATAGAGATGGCATTCAAGGACTAGACGCCAATACTGTAGCTAGTCTTAATTTGAGAGTCCATAAAATCCAGACTCATGGTCTTACTTAACTTGCAAGAAATGAAGATCTTCCTTGAAGGACTGGAAGAGATTTTGTACTAACTGTAACCCAGTTGTTTTGTTTAATTTATTGATCATTTTGCTCAAACAAAAAAAAGATTTATTTATTTTTGACGGGAAAAGGAAGAATTTTTGTATGAAAAAAAACCCTCATTGCATTTTTTTAGGGGTAAAGAAAAACAATCGTGTATACGAGGAGCGACTCCATCCCAGCCCAGCCTTATCAGAGCAGAGGAGCGAGTGACACATTTAGAGTGCATCGCATATCCTCTCGCTCTCGCACCAGCCGCCGTCGTTCCCCACCCCCTCCCTCGCCGCCGGCGCCACCGCGCCGCCGCAGCGCCATGCTCCGGCTCCGTACGTGCGTCCTCGACCACCTCATCTCCTCTCCAGCTACCTCTCCCGTATCCTCTCTCCACCGTCTCGTCTCCGCCGCCGCGCTCGCCGTTTCCCCAAACCCTAGCTTCGCCGTGGAGGAGTACCTCGTCTCCACCTGCGGCCTCACCCGATCCCAGGCCCTCAAGGCCTCCGCCAAGCTTTCCCACCTCAAGTCCCCCGCCAATCCCGACGCCGTGCTCGCCCTCCTCGCCGGCCTCGGCCTCTCCACCACCGACATCGCCGCTCTCGTCGCCAGGGACCCGCTGCTCCTCTGCGCCCAAGTGGAGAAAACCCTGGCCCCCAACGTGGCGGGGCTCACCGGCCTCGGTCTCTCGCGTTCGGAGGTCGCACGCCTCGCCTCGATTGGCCCCGAGAGATTCCGCTCTAGATCCATCGTCTCCAAGCTGCACTACTACTTGCCTCTCTTTGGGTCCTCTGAGTACCTCCTCCGGGCCCTCAAGAGGAACTTCTACCTTCTCTCCGCTGACCTCGACGATGTGGTTAAGCCCAATGTCGCTTATCTGCAGGAGTGCGGGCTAGGTGCTTGTGATATTGCCAAGCTATGCAGCCGTCAACCATGGATTGTCACCGCCAACCTGGAGCGTGTCCAGGCGATGGTGGAATGCGCTGAAAACATAGGTGTGCCCCGTGCCTCTGGGATGTTCAGGCACGCGCTGCACGCTGTTGCATTTCTCAGCGAGGACAAGATCGCAGCCAGGGTGAACTACTTGAAGAACACCTTCAGCTGGACGGATGCTGAGGTAGGCATGGCTGTTTCTAAGGCTCCAACTGTGCTGGCGAGGTCCAAGGAGTCGCTGCAGCGCAGGTCTGAGTTCCTCATCTCCGAGGTGGGCTTGGAACCGGTGTACATTGCTCAACGGTCGGAAATAATCGGTCACAACCTAGAGGGCCGGCTCAGGCCCCGGTACTATGCTGTGAAGTTTCTCAAGGAAAATGGATTGCTCAAGCGTGACCCAAACTACAGTACCGTTTTCAAGATTAGTGAGAAGGCATTCAGGAAGAAGTTCATATTCCCTCACAAGGAGGCTGCACCGCACCTCACAGAAGACTACGATGCCGCTTGCAAGGGGGACGTGCCGACTAATTTCAGATTCACATAAGCCAAGACGGGCTATGATGTAATTGGGTGCTGGTTGTCTGCTGTTGTATGACTGTTAGATGCTGGGTTGGTCATTGCTAACGTGTGATGGGATTGATAATTTGATCCCCAAATACTGGTATGTAATGCTATCACTCAGCAGAGAAGAAACCATTGATTGGTTATGAACTTCTCATCCTCATTCATGTTTTAAACACACTTATTGGAACAAAGTAAGTGTGAGGTCAGGCCATTCTGCAGTGCATTAAAATTTCAGTTTTCAAGTTAGTTGTTGGTGCATTGAGACAATGAGCCACAGTAAGGTCTCCTTCATGTGGGTGGTGCATTCCTAATATTCTACTACTGATTTTGCAATTCATAGTGGATAATTGGAGGATCAGTCTGATGTCCGTCCCAAATTTAGGTAAATAGTCTTCTTGGTGCGGTCAATTCACCTGGCTTTAGCTTAATCTGTTTTTCAGTTATGGTTTGATATACAAATCATTTTGGTTTGCTCATATGCAGATTCATAGTGACCCGTCTTTGTTTCAACTAATGAAATACTCCCTCCGTCCCATAATGTAAGTGTAGTGTCAAAAAACGTCTTACATTATGGGATGGAGGGAGTAGATACGTATTCATCCAACTATGGAAAGTGTTTGGAACTGAGTTCTCCTCTAGTTGGATCAGAGGTAACCATTTGGAGCCATTGGTCATATTGGAAACACCTACTGGGCTGCAGGATGAATTGTGGGGGGCTCACATATGTACAGATTATCTGCTAAAGTGAGATGGCATAACTAAACATCGAGCTCTCACTTGGAGGAGGGTTGGCAACTTGGCATCATTTAAGCTTAAGCCACTAAACTTAGGTTTCTCTCTTCATTTTTATGCTGGTAATGTTATTGATACAATGGAGAAGCACTTGCCACTAGTAACTTTACTGAGGCATTAATTTTGTATTGTGTGTTTGTGGATTCTCATGCTCTGCACCATGGCCATAAATTATGTATTTATTGTGGATAGCTTTAGTTTTTTTTAGTTTATTATTATGTTTTGGTCCCGTGGTTAATTCTTTGTGCCAAGCACCATCAGGAGGTTCACTAGCAGCTAGTTGGTGTTTCTTCCTTCTTTGTACATCTCCTTTAGTTTTGCTAAAACTCAGTGGTTAGGTTATTGCTTTGGTCGGTGTGATTGTGAATATAGGCACCAAACAATTGGTATCATGTACATCCATGCTCTGAATTCATGGTCTGAATATCTGCAGAGGCTGCAGGTTCTTAATTACTTCCCCCTAGTATCTTGTTTATTTGAAATGCTGTGCATAATGTGCTAGCCTTCTGGGGCAGATTACTTCCAACTCGCCACATATTCTGCACTTGAATTAGTTTTTGCCACCTTGGGTGTTCATCTGGAGGAAGCTATCATTGAAGTTCAGTGACGGATAGTAAAATTTGTTATATGTGTATGTATGATTTTTGCAAGGGAAAATTAAGGACTTGAACCATGTTTGATCTAAAAACACAAGGAATTCCAGTACTTTCTTTAACCTCCAAAGTAACTGCCGAAGCGTGCTAGAGTTGGTTTAACTTTTAGTTGTCAAGCAGATAGGTTGTAGTTGTAACGGTCTGTTTTTTGTAACAAAGTAAGCATTTCAGAGCTGGCCGTACTTCAACCTATCATACATCAATGTTTGCTACATGTCATTTTGCCGTGTTGTTAATGCTCTACTTATTTTACTTGTCAATGCAGGGTTATGGAAAGGCTCCCGGGGGTAAAAATTGATTATGTTGGAGAAGGACCTTAAAGATGCATCATTGTTCAACTGCCAACTATTTGTTGTTTCCAGTAAGACACAACCCTGTTGAAGTCTTGCAGTGATTTTTGCTCCTAGGTTTCATTAAGATTTTGTCGCTTTGTTGGCATTGATAAAGGATATTTTGTCGCAGTTCATGCAGTAAATCTATGTCATACACTTGTGTGTTTATATGTTTCATCAGGTTTGTCTGACCTATATGATGATATCGAAGCCCAACTGTACATTGACCTTGACTTGTTCTGCCCAGTGTAGATGATAAAACAGTTCCCCTTATAAGTTGTGATTGTTTGGATTGCTAGCAGATTCCTCTTTTAGCATTTTCAAATCTCTCATCATTCCTGTGCGTGTATTTAATTCTGTAACTAAAATGGTAGGATGCACAAGTTGACATTTGGCAATTGGCCAAGTAAGCTGTTAAGTTTATTAGTCTACCACTTTTTTCTGATGATGTCTAACTTCTCATGAACTCTTACATTTAGTTTTATATCTAAATTCTGGCTATAGTTTATGGATTTCTCGAACGGTAAAGCACTATGTTAGTATTTCATGAGATAATTTGCCAATAATATATTCGCAGTAGTGTTTGCATTTGTGTCCAACGAGCCAGTGTTGCAATCTACTCCCTCTGTAAAGAAATACCTCTGAGATGACCATGGTGTAGCATAAGACAGGTGGTATTTCATAGTGTAGCATAAGACAGGTAGTGTCCCTACTAGATTTACTTTGCTTTCATTGTCAGGTGGTAATGAAGAAATACCTCTGAGATGACCATGTGCGCTTAGGGGATGGGAGTCGAGTTCACTCACAAGAGATGGGCCATCATCCTTTCTAGAAAGACTTTCCTCTGGATATAAAACCTATTTCACAGGATTTGTGATCAAAGTTTGTATTCCAGTCCTGAAAAGCTCATTTTTGTATCAATCGAAGTAGCTGTAAACCCATAATACTTTTCATGTTAGCTTGGCTAAAAGCGGTTGACTTGCTACAGCTTCCAATTGCCTCCTCTCTTTACTCTGCAGTTCATCGGAATCTGATTGTACTTCATCTAAGTCAGTGTTTTAATTTTGCTCCCGATGTGCATATTCTTTTAGAAATCTTGGCAACCTTTCTGGTAGGGGTATTATCATAAGGTTAATGTTTCTCGGAGAAAAGTGTCGTACTGACCTTCAATCATCAGAGTTTAATGTAAAAATTGACTGCATTTAGAATTTTATAGTAGCAAGGGGCTAATTCAGTAAAGAAAAGCAGTGAAGCAAGTTAAATTTTAACTTGATACATGCTTAATACCGTAAACTTGAGAAGTATTGTTGCAAGCATGTGCCTGTTGCAGCCCTGATGGATACATTATACATTAAGAGTTTGTATGACATGGCATTCACCAATGCAGTCACATGAAAATGTAGCTCAAACTATTGATGGATGCCCCCCGCTCTTTTACCTGTACCCTTGTTTGTTTCTTAATAACTCTGTACTTATGTGTATAAATCTGACTATTGTTTTTCTTCATTTCTTCTTTCGTAGAGAATTGGAGTGTGTCCTTCCAACGATTGCATATCAATGCAGTCGAGATATAGCAGGCAATCAAGGTGCATTTCAGTTTATGTTTCTTTTCTGATATCTGGAATATATGTTCAGATTATAGTATCTGGAATATATGTTCAGATTATAGTAACTGAAATGTATGTTAGCTGCAGTTTGCTAAAGGGTGATATGCTTATGATCTTATGGATGGAAGCCCTAGAGTTCAATTGCCAGGACTTTCGCAAGGTTAGTGTACTGTAGGCGCAGATCCTTATTTAATTTACTATAAGCTTACGTTTTAGACTGCACCTAAGTTGACATGTTTCTATGGTCTACATTTTGCGGATTGGAGAGTTAGGATCAGCTGGCCCCGAGTGCAAAGAACTTCAAGAAACAACAAAGAGTTGTTAATGGATAATTCAGCCTGCTTGCTCCTCTGTTAGCCAATTGTTTGGAGCTACGAGGGTAACTATTTACTGTATTAAGGTAGATTTCTTTTGCTCTGATAACTAATCAATTTTAACTGATTTTAGTGTGCTAAATCTCTAAATGCAAAAACTGTATCACTGGATATGTTGCCATTCAGAGGTGGTGCTGGAAGGATCAGTGGCGAAGCCAACATAGAGAAGGAGGCGATCGTTTTCGTAGCCGAGGGAAGCAAAAGCATGTGGAGGGGCATTCCTCAGCCTACTGGTACATGTCATTCTTCCAGCAAGCGGCGTCAGTTCCAAAATGAAGATTTGCTTAATTGTGAAAGGATGTTTTGTCTCAAACTCTATATGGTCCAAGATATCCAATCATTTCTCATATTACCTCCGTCCCAAAAAGCTTGTCTTAGATTTGTATAAATTTTGAGTCTAAGCTATCTTCCTTGGTTTGCATCAATCAAGGGTTACATGTAGTTCCTTTTTATGCCCAGCCCGGCAAGGTAGCGGGTATATATGGAAGAAGCTATGGTGTTAATTTGTTATATCATGATTTAAGACCACCAAATGGTTAGACTATTAACCCTCGGTTAGCATGGTATCCAATATGCCTAGATTGACATAAATTATTGCCTAGATTAATATAAGTTGTTACATTCACAGGCTATCTTCATGCAAACAGAGTTAGGCATTAACAGATGCAAGCTGGCTCTTCCAGATGGCATCTAATCTGTTTTCAGTGGTGTAAAAATATATCTTCACAACAATATGAAGCTTGTTCTGTAGAATGTAGTCCTTCAAAAAAAAAAATTGAAGCCAGAGATGTGACACTGGACATGGACAGTCTGAATTATCGGCTGTCTAGATTTTTTCTGTCCCGAGAATAGATTGCAAACTGTACCTGCATAGTTAACATTTTTTGTGCACATTATGTTTTGCTTCCATGGTTTGTAGGCTTATGAACTACTACTGTCTTCATTAAGGCATGGATGTGGTTCACAACTTAGTACTTTATTTTGTTCAAAATATCGGCTGATAAATCAGGTAAGTGGCTGATTAATCCCTACTCGGTGGGTCACCGAGTAGCCGATTAACTGATTTATTGGCTGATTAACTGCCGTTCGCCTATTAATCCCTACTTGCCAGCCGACCAAATAGTTACCAGCTAATGATTTCCTTAAAATTGTTTTATTTTGCTATCTGTTAGCATCAAAGATGGCAGCGGAATTATATCTTACTTATTTTTCTATGTGAAATTCAGTCTATTCATATATGGTAGTTGATTGATTGATTTGCTGTATTGCTCAAGAGCTTTAGATAGTGGTCCATTTGTTCATAGTTAATCATGTAGTTGAGCTATTAAGAATTTATTTAGGATCTTACTTCAAGACATTTCGTGTCACAGGCCACTGTGGTTGTCTTGAAAGATCATCCTCCCTCTGTATTAGCAGTCTCTTAAATATGCAGGATTTTTTGAATCTCGGGCATGCTCCAGGAACTCCTCATGACAAGTAAGCACCCCTTTGGCTAGGTACTGGTTCTCTTATGCATTGAAGGTTATGTCCTTATTTTGTCAGACTTTGGTATATAATCGGGAGCACTTGGTGCTGTACGAGACAAACTCTTAGTAGTCCAATTCTATCTGGAGAGATTTTCATTTCTATCTGGAGAGATCACTGTCAAGAAGAATTGAAATACATGGTTCAGAGCAATGATCACATGACAAGATTGCACCATCGATGTAGTTTATGAATTTTGCCATTGCTCTTGTATGCTCCCACTTGCTGTAGCGAGACATAACAGGGGACCCCCTAAATTCATTAACCTTTCCTCTCCAATATATGGACGTAGTACATTCTTCATGAGATAATTAAAAGACTGGTGCTGTTTTATGCAATGCGAAGACCAGGCAGATGATCCCGATACGAAAGCCAAAGCTCTGCTATTCGGTCGTTCCATCCGGACAAAATCAGCAAGGCTCTCTGGTCTTTGGTCCAAGATCCAGCAGTTGGACCAGAGTATTATTAACTATCTGCTAGTGTTTGCCAACCTCTATAGCTTTGTTGAGTACTGCTGTCATTTTCGGTCTCTAGTAATGTAATGTAATAATTACATTACTAAAAAACGCCGCTTAGCTGTAAACAGATGGGTAAAAGCTGGAGCATAAGAGGTATCTAGCGATTTTTTTCTGAAAAATAAAAGGTATCCAAGGAAACTATGTCTAACCAGTCAAATCAAGTAAGGACGAAAATAATCAAAAGTTGCAGTTTTCGGATGAGAAAGGACGAAAGAGAATAAATGAGAGCTATAAAGAGAAGAAAGGGTAGCCGTCCATTGCCATCTACGGCCGAAGACTTGCAATCCAACTCCCCTATATATATACGACACCTACCAACACCAATCTCCATCCATTCACTCCCTGTCCTCTCCTCGCTTAGCTTTCTTCCTCCTTGGTAGCTCTAGTCTTCTTGCTGTGGGTAGCCATGGCGGCCCCGATGTTGAACCAGCTCAACACCCTCGTGGCCAAAATGTTCGCCGCGGTAAGCTGTTTACTATTTTGGTGCCAATTATACGGAACTTATTGAGGTGGATAGGTAACGCGATATTTGTTGGGGAATTTGATTTTTTTTTTGTGTTCATTTGGTGGGCTAGGGTTTGCTGGACGATCAGTTCCAGGAGCTGCAGATGCTCCAGGAAGGGAGCGCCCCAGACTTCATCGACAATGTTGTCACGCTCTTCTGCGAGGATGGCGAGCATATCATCGGCGAGATCGCCAAGCTGCTGTACACAAGCTTCCTTTCCTTTGCTCCCCCACCCATGTTGTGTGATCCGACCATTAATGTAGAGTGGTTGGTTTGATTTTTAACTTGGGGATATGGTTGCTGTTTTTGCAGGGACAAGCCATGTGTGGACTATCACAAGGTGAGCCGTT
Organism: Triticum aestivum; assembly: GCF_018294505.1. Lineage (NCBI taxonomy): Eukaryota > Viridiplantae > Streptophyta > Magnoliopsida > Poales > Poaceae > Triticum > Triticum aestivum. The sequence goes on from NC_057810.1 coordinate 19,461,732, forward strand.
TTGTGCATGAACTCAAGGGAAGCAGTGCATGGTGAGCTCTTTTCTTCTTCTTTCATGTCCTCTTTGTATGTGATTGTGCAATAGTATAGGAACTGTGATTGTGTCGGTTCTTGGCGTGCAAATTAGGTGTTTAGCTCGCTGTTCGATACATGGTAAGGTATCCAATCATCTTGGGGGAGAATTATGGTCTGTTTCATCATTATAGTGTTTTATGTCGTAGATCTGACAAGGATGGTCCATTTCCTGCATTGGTTGGACGACTCAATGAGTATAGATTGATGTTCTTTCTTACTAGTGCCACTTCTGGTCGACATGCGGAGGGCTGAGATCTGTTGGGCATGTTGCAGTGATTTGCCATGTAGATCCGACAAAAATTATCCGTTCCGTACACATTGGGCAGCTCAACAAGTAGATCTTCCCATTTATTTGGGGAGAGGTGTCATCCATTTAGCCGTTATACTCATTTAGATTTTGATACGACGAACAATTTTGTCGTCGTACATTTTTTGATTTAGATACGACAAACCGATTGGCCGTTGTATCGTAATATGATCTGCATTCGACAAATAATTTGTCTGTTGTATTGTTTTATGATTTAGGTCAGACAAACAGTTAGGCCATTGTACTGTTGTGTGATATGGATCCGACAAACCGTTTGGCCATTATACTACTATATTATTTAGATCCGACAAATTGTTTGTCCGTTGTTACCATTTGATGATTTGGATCTGACAAATATGATCTGCTTCCCATAAACCAGACAGCTCAATGAGTACTGTGTAAAGTGGTCCAACCAATTAAGAAAATCGATTCAGCCATTGTCATGTTTAATAATTAGATCCGACATTCGACAAAAAAAAACATCATATGTTCCACACACATCAAATGGCTCAAAGATAGCACTTTACATCTCTTTTTTAAAGTGGGGCCTCCTATAGTTAATTTGGGTAGGATTATCATATTGTATTTTATGGTCACAACGTTCCATGACATAGATCAAAGAAACATGTCTGTTCAGCCATTGTCATGTTTAATAATTTAGATCTATCAGTATGTTCCGCACACATCAAGCGGCTCAAAGAGTAGCACTTCACATCGTGGGTCTCTTATAATTAATTTGGTGAGGATTATCATACTCTCTTTTATCGTCACAACATTCCGTGACATAGATCCGAGAAACATGTTCCACTGCATTCACATTACTTGGATGGTTCTGTACACTCGAGTTATCTTACATATTCAGGTCAATTGATCCCATTCGAACTAGTTGATAGTTTTGCAAGTTTAGCCCTTTGTGTGATTATTAATATACATTGGTAGTATTATCCTTAGAAACTAATATTATTATGTTCAAACTGTTCCCTTGCCTAATCAAGTTAAGTCCGTGTGTGTTTTTGGTCTATACATGTGGTTCTTGGAACCAGAGGATGTAAGCCAATGAGTCGTTACCACTTTACATGTAAAATATCTAGCTTATTCAAAGTCATTTATCTTCGATTAGCACTTTCATTACAGAAACTACACATATTTCCTGCTGGATTAATGTTTCATATTGCATATGCTCTGGTGAAATAAATTGCTTTGCTTACACCGGTCTTTCATTGTTGTATTTAGTTGACTTCTTAACTCAGGTACAGATAATAATAATGCTACATCTATTCGCTTAGGATTCTGAAGTGAAGAGATAGAACTGCGATGTTCATTTTCATTCATTAAAGCGATTTGTGGGTCTTTCTGATTGTATGCTATTGCATATTGCAGTATTGGTGCTCAGAGAGTGAAGAACAGTTGCATTCAGTTCCAACAGTGTTGTCAGGAGAAGAGCAGAGATGGGTCAGTACCTTGTATCATTATGTCACACTATTGTATTTTCGATCATTTTGTTACTGAAATCTCATACTGAATGTGATGGCCTAGTGTGCTTTACTCATCTACTGCAACACATTTCCATATTATTAGTGTTAGTATATTTTGATGCAATTGCATGTTCATTGCCTTTGTAAACTACTCATTTTACTCAGCCTTTATAGACACAGATTTTGGGCGACTCCACTAAGCTTGTTGGGTTAGGAATATAACCGCTCTAGTATAATTTTCTAGTTAATCATATCCTTTAATAACGTTGTATTAAATGTAGGAACACTATTCCATGAATGTTTAGAAACAAAAATTGAAACGAAAAGCTGGGTTCACTTTACAGCATTGACGGCAATGCCCCAATTAGCACAGCGTTTAGAGCTATAAAATGGAAGCTAAGTTTTGCCGCCTTCTCTGAATATTGTCTCTGCTAGATTATTTTCTATGGACGCAAGTGTATATCTTGTTAAGCAAGTATGTCCAGAACTCCAGGGTGATATTCATAAAACTTCTATATAAACTGTTAAGATAATTCTATCAGAGAAAAAAAAAATCTGTGGAGGCAAATTGTAATGGGATGAGCATTTTTAGTAGTTATTAATTATCAACATGTTTTCCACGAGCTGCTAATTATTAACATGTTTCTTTCGTGAGCTGCAAATTGGAAGGAGTTTCACAAGTTACTGGACTGTTTTCCTTGTAGGTGCCTGAACTCACTGGATTCTGTGAGGAACGATTTCTATGATGTGTGCAGCATGTTCAAGCCACATGCTTCAGGTACTACTTTTTATAAACTCACCTTAAAACTCTTTGTAGCATTACAACAGTAAAACTGGAATGCGAAGGAAATACTTCTTATCCTAAAGTTTGCTTGATATGAAAAACATTGAACCAAACAAATAAAAAAGCTTGTTAATGAGATGAATGCAGTATTTGCAGTGCTAAAGTGTACTCAGAGCCAGCGGTACTAGTTGTCTAGAGTAGTGTTTGGGACTACTGTTGATAGATAACTGGTTTTGCATATCTTTTATATATGAATATTAGCATCATGTAGCTCGAAAGGTCACTATAGTTTTGCATCAACTTGTCACATCATTGATATTTGATACACTTCATTGTCTGGATGATGGACATCTTTGCAAATACTCCGTGTTTAACTGTTTGGGCTGTAGTTCTTAGTAAAACTCACTTTCTTACAGTGCAAGCTTTTCTTAATGGGTTACGCAACTAACCTGTTGTTCTGTTTCAGATGCAGCTGGGCCAGCGAGTCCAAGCCTTAATCCTAAACTGTAGACTTGAGCGATAAAGCTCGATCTGCATGTTCTGATGGTACAACACCTTTGAAGTCGTGGAACATGCTCAACCTAGCTTATATAGCTTGGAGTCATTTGCTTATGTGGGGTCTGTAGCTGCCTAGTGGCAAGCTAATCATCTACTAGTATCCATGTCTTTGTTATCGTTCGCAGTTTCATTTGGAATTCTCAGTGGTCAAATAATAATATTCAGCTGTGGTTGTTTTGCGGATTATTGGTGGTTAATATGGTGTCTTAGTTGTAGTCGGTTTGTTGCTCGTAGAAATGCAGCTGCAATGTAATCTTTAGTTTTGACTGGTGGTATATTGTGGATAACATATTTTATCTATCTATGTTATTTTGTATTATTAAGATGATGCAAACAAGTCACCACGTCTTTTAGACTAAATAATTTCCTCTGCTGATTATACGGTATATCCAGTTATAGCAGATGATTTTCAAAACCGTTAAAAACTAAACATAACAAATGCATGAGTGTTTGTGTTAGAATACATGTCCATCTATTCGCTTGCATCAGAATTGGAGCAATGGAAGTTAATCCAAACTAATCATCCATTGTTACCAACCTACTAACTCAAGCAGCTAAGCATGCATTTTGGGGTGGTAATGGTTGGCCAGTGGCTGTGAGTCAAATTGGATTTTTACTAAATACCCACTCCATGTTATAAGTGAGCAGGTGCAAAGCCAGCAAATATAATAAATTAGATAATTCACATTAAAAAAAAGGTCACTCGATCTTTGTTGCTGCCGGCAAAATAAGCATTCTTCCTGCAGCTTGACTTAGAGAACCTCTAGTAGATGCCCTAAATTCCTTACCCGCAAAACCTAAAATGGTTTTGCGGGCGGTTCATGCTCGGCGCAGAAGATATACCGCAAATAGCACCGCAAATTTAAAAACTTAAACTTAAACAGGTTCCGTTGCATAGATCAGTCCGGAACTCCCCGGAGTTCATCACACACACACAGATAAACTAAACATAAAACCTAGCTCCACGGAGGGCCTAGTCGAGCTGGTACTCCTCCTTCGCCCCCTTGAGGCATTCGGCGGCGCCCGCTTCGCTGGCCTCCAGCGCCTCCTTCGCGGCATGGTGCATGATCTTCACCTTTCCGAGCTTCTTCGTGGTCGGCCATAGCTGCTTGTGGAGCTCACTGAAGTGCTGCCATGCATGGTTGCCTCCGCTGCAGGAGAGGGCCTTGCGGTTGCGCGCCAGCGCCGAGTGCCACAGCTTGACGGCGGGCCAGTTGGAGCTGCCGGCCTCCGCATCGTGCTGGCCACGCGACCTGTGGTGGCCCCATGTTTGCAAGCTTCTCCCGCCTTTGATATGTGCTTAAGAGGGAAAAACTGGCGGAATCGGTCACCAGAGCTAAGAAAGGAAGATGGCGGAGGGGAAGTGGACTACGGCGGAGGGGGGCGGATCCATCCGAGACGGGAACCCTAAAATGCCCCTGCATATAGCGGCGGAAGCAGCGGTTTACGGGCTGCCCGTGCATTTTTTAGGGGCCGGTGAAAATATAGCGCTTCTGTTCCGGCCCAGACATATGAGTCAGCAACGGATTGCACAGGAAAGCTGGCTAGGCTTCGCGTGAGCCAAATTATTGGAGGCGATCCAAAGCTAGCGTTCTAGTCAATGCCAAAATTTTGGATTGGCAGACGGCAACACCGATCCAAACAAGCTCTAAGTAGCCCTGTCATCCAGTGAAACAACAGACATCAAACTGACCTCGTAATAAGTATATATAATTTCTCCGACACACTCCACTTGGGCACTGGTCACAACACTCACCAGTCACCACTGGTCATAGATACCCTAGTTTAAGCTAGAGAAGCTGTACAAATCCACTCGGTTGAAGATCAATAAAAATAGTTCATTTCTACATTGTCACAACCATTTGGTGTTCTGTTCTTCCCGTTGTCTCCTATTCCCACAGCTTTGTGTATCTTTTTTCTTCATTTATCATCCTCTCCTCATCTACTTTGTACAATGAGTTTCACCTACTTGACGTACTAAGAAGCTAATGCTTCTAACATGGAGTAGAAGTGAAGGGGGGCACTAGAATTTGATATCTAGTGGGGCAAGATAGTGGTATATATAAAGGGTAGAGGTGAAGTAGGGCACTGGAATATAGTGGTATAAATGAAGGGTAGACGTGGTATGATGCGCTGGCATTTGCTATTTAGTCACGCAAAGATTTGTGGTATGTGTAAAGGGTAGAAGTGAAATGAGGCACTGGAATACACTATCTAGTTACCTATTTGTAATCTTTTTTTTTGTTGAAAACATATTCATGTAGGATCTAGTGTTGAAACTCTGTCGATACAAAGCCAACAGTAAAAACAGATTATGAATAGGACATATGGTTCGAGCTAGAAAACTATTTTTTATCTTCAAAATTGGTTTTAATGTACTAAGGGCACCTACATCCGGACGCCTCAAACCCCGCTCAAATGCCCGGATGGACGGCCCGGTCAAAAAAAAATCCGACCCAAACGGACGCCTCAAACCGGTTTCAAATGCCCGTGCTGACCGTCACCCCTCACATCCTGCCCAAATATGATGTGGATATGAGGAGGCCCAGGCACGACCGGGTGTGTCCGCCGCGTTGGAGCCAACCCACCCAGATCCCACATATAATCGTCCCCATCCGCTCCCCGGACCAAACCTTAGCCATTCTACTCCACCACCCAAGCTACCGTCCGGCAATCTCCGCCATGGCGGGCAGTGGATCCAAGTTCTCCTTTAGTCGATCCGTGAACTGGGACCTCATCCCAGGCGGGCCCGAGGAGGAGATGGCCATCCGCACTGCGCTTCACCGCCCCCGCGATGAGAATGCCCGATAGTGGTCGGGCTCGTTCCGTCGCGAATCCATCGTGTCCGCCCAAATGGTGCATGGATCCGGTGCAAGGCAGGTCGTCGCTACCTCGTGGAGGCAGTGTGCTCCGCCTGTCATCCGAACACCGTGGTGGACGCACAACACCTTCATTGGCGCGCGGACCATGAGGCCATCCCTGGCCCGTCCACTGAGTGTATGGCGCGTGAGGCCGTGGCAGCCCTCATGGTAGATGTTGGCGAGGCGGAGTCGCACTCTGCGGCGCCTCAACGGATGGCCTACGACCCCTGGCGTCACAACCACGCGTCGTAGTGGACGGGGCCTCCAACGATGATGGATCCATCATTGACCTCACATTGACCGGCACCGTGACCGGCACTATCAAGACTCCAGACTCCGACGAGGAAGAGCGGGGCATGGGAAATGGTAGCGCATTGAGTCCTGTGAGCCGGTGTGTGTTCTATGCATGTCCTACTCTACCTCGCCAGCGATGGGAGAAACACTCTTGAGGGGCGCAGCCGGCCACCAGACATAGACACGGCGGAGTCGGACGAGCTCCACTTAGAATAGGTTTCACGTCGCATGTAATTGTTGGGGAACATAGTAATTTCAAAAAATTTCCTACGTACACACAAGATCATGGTGATGGCATAGCAACGAGAGGGGAGAGTGTTGTCCACGTACCCTCGTAGACCGTAAGCGGAAGCGTTATGACAACGCGGTTGATGTAGTCATACGTCTTCACGATCCGACCGACCAAGTACCGAACGTACGGCACCTCCGAGTTCAGCACACGTTCAGCTCGATGACGATCCCCGGACTCCGATCCAGCAAAGTATCGGGGATGAGTTCCATCAGCACAACGGCGTGCTGACGATGATGATGCTCTACCAGCGCAGGGCTTCGCCTAAACTCCGCGACGATATGACCGAGGTGGAATATGGTGGAGGGGGGCACCGCACACGGCTAAGGAACGATCCGTAGATCAACTTATGTGTCATGGGGTGCCCCCCTGCCCCCGTATATAAAGGAGCAAGGGGGGAGGTGTCCGGCCCTAGGAGGGGGCGCGCCAAGTGTGGAGTCCTACTAGGACTCCCTAGTCCTAGTAGGATTCCACCTCCCTTGTTGGAGTAGGAGAAGGGGGAAAGAGGGGGAGAGGAGGAAGGAAAGGGGGGCCGCACCCCTTGTCCAATTCGGACCAAAGGGGGGCTGCGCGCCTCCTTCCTTTCGGCCTCTCTCCTCTATTCCCGTATGGCCCAATAAGGCCCATATATTCCCGGGCGAATTCCCGTAACTCTCCGGTACTCCGAAAAATACCCGAATCACTCGGAACCTTTCCGAACTCCGAATATAGTCGTCCAATATATCGATCTTTACGTCTCGACCATTTCGAGACTCCTCGTCATGTCCCCGATCTCATCCGGGACTCCGAACTCCTTCGGTGCATCAAAACTCATAAACTCATAATATAACTGTCATCGAAACCTTAAGCGTGCGGACCCTACGGGTTCGAGAACTATGTAGACATGACCTAGAACTATTCTTGGTCAATAACCAATAGCGAAACCTGGATGCCCATATTGGCTCCTACATATTCTACGAAGATCTTTATCGGTCAAACCGCATAACAACATACTTTGTTCCCTTTGTCATCGGTATGTTACTTGCCCGAGATTCGATCGTCAATATCCAATACCTAGTTCAACCTCGTTACATAATGCATCATCCTGCAACTAACTCATTAGTCACATTGCTTGCAAGGCTTATAGTGATGTGCATTACCGAGAGGGCCCAGAGATACCTCTCCGACAATCGGAGTGACAAAACCTAATCTCGAAATACGCCAACCCAACATGTACCTTTGAAGACACCTGTAGTACTCCTTTATAATCACCCAGTTACGTTGTGACGTTTGGTAGCACCCAAAGTGTTCCTTCGGTAAACGGGAGTTGCATAATCTCATAGTTACAGGAACATGTATAAGTCATGAAGAAAGCAATAGCAACATACTAAACGATCAAGTGCTAGGCTAACGGAATGGGTCATGTCAATCACATCATTCTCCTAATGATGTGATCCCATTAATCAAATGACAACATATGTCTATGGTTAGGAAACATAACCATCTTTGATTAATGAGCTAGTCAAGTAGAGGCATACTAGTGACTATATGTTTGTCTATGTATTCACACATGTATTATGTTTCCGGTTAATACAATCCTAGCATGAATAATAAACATTTATCATGATATAAGGAAATAAATAATAACTTTATTATTGCCTCTAGGGCATATTTCCTTCAGTAATTTTATGGATTAGAGGTTTCTTAATTGAGTTATCCGTTGTGGAAGAGATTATTTGAGACATGATTGTTCACTGTTTGTGGACGCGCCCGAGCGGGACCGCAGACGTTTTTTTAACAGGATATAGACGCAAGCGTTTATATATAGATGCATATACTCACTCCTATGAATGCACACACGCATACCATATCCTTATGAGCACAGTCTGAGCCGACATATCATCTTGAGATTTTACGAAGTCACTGTAGGCGCCTCTTAGTCGACGGAAATGTCTCCTCTCACGGAACGCGCATCGCCGAAAATACTAAAATAAATTCAGGATAAATGCGAGCACCAGGATTTGAGCCTGGTGGGATGGAGATACCACTGTCCTCCTAATCATCCAACCGTTGAATTGACCGTGGTTTCACATATGTGGCAACCATTCAGATAAAATAAAATCAGAAAGTTCCAAATAAATCGGAAAAGGATGAAAATGAAAAGAAACCTAAAACTCTAGAACAAGGGAGGGGGCTCATCCAGAAAATAAAATACAATTAATTTGATAATTCCAGTTAAAAATAGGCCGCTGGATCTTTGCTGCTGCCGGTGCCGGCAATAAGCATCCATCCTGCAGCTTTACTTAGGCTCTTCCAGGCCGGCACTCACATGCAGAATAGACCAAGTAGTCATGTCAAAACAACAAACATAAAACTGACCTCGTAATAAGTATATATAATTTCTCGGACACACTAGTTACAACAGGAAGATAGTAAGCTTCCAGTGTGACACGACGAGAGTAGGAAATTAGTCACTAGTTAGTACTCTCAATGTGGTCTAATTAATTAAGCACAAATAGCATTGAGCCACTTAGCACTGCTTACCTTAACATTCAAAGCCTTGTAGCCACACAAGTGTAGACCAGAGGAGTTGTACAGGATCACTCGGTCACTGGGTTGAAGATCAATAATAATAGTTCATTTCTACATTTTCACAACCATTTGGTCTTCTATTCTTCCCATTGTCTCCTATTCCCATGGCTTTGTATATCTTTTTTGTTCATTTTTCATCCCTCCTCATCTACTTTGTACGTGAGTTTCACCTACTTGGCGTACTAAGAAGCTAGTGCTGCTAACATGTACTCCCTCCGTTCCCAAATACTTGTCTTTCTAGGCATTTCAAATGGACTCAACATACGGATGCATGTAGACATATTTTAAAGTGTAGATTCACTCATTTTGTGCCGTATGTAGTCACTTGTTGAAATCTCTAGAAAGACAAGTATTTAGGAACGGAGGGAGTAGAAGTGAAGTGAGGCACTATATTTGATACCTAGTTAGGCGAAGATAGTGGTATATATAGAGGGTAGAGGTGAAGTGGGGCACTGGAATATAGTGCTATAAATGAAGGCTACAGGAGGAATGATGCACTGGCATTTGCTATCTAGACAAAGATTTGTGATATCTCTATTCTTAATGGACGAGTTGGTTGAATAGTCCCATAACTTTCGACTGGTTTTTTTCGTCTAGTTTTTCTTCGTCCCACCTCCCACCACCACCCTCCCACCGGTTTTCTTCACAATTAATCCACCTATGGTAAGGCTATAAACTCAGAAATCTCAAATATGATAATTATAGTAATAAATCAATCCAGGTATGGTAAGACCATAACTCAGGAAACTTCGAATATGGTAATTATTCTCTTCACTTCGTACGCCCCACCCCATCGATCGAAGGTCTCCCCCAGCACATGCCCCACCCATTTTTCCCACCTCCCGATTTGGGAAGTGATGATTCAATCACGTAATTCCCCCACACAAAAAAGAAGAAAGATTCAATCACGTAATTTATCTCTACTCCTAATGAAGGAGTCTGCGGTCGTGATGGTCGGTTTGGTTGTCGCTTTGTTTCGTTCGTTCCTTCGCCTTGCTCCGTCCCACGTATCTCTATTAGCGCAGGAAAACGGGAAACTTATCTCACCTTCCTTTTCTATTTGTTCTCTACCAAATCAACGATATTGCCTCCCCTAGAGAAACAAATGCCCCGCCCCTTTTCTGACTCCCGAGTGAGGGTATCCTACTCGCGCGCACGCCGCCGTCGCCATCCTTCCGCCAGCCGACCTCCCTCCCCTATGGATTCCAACGTGCAGTTGTGCGTTGGGACCGGCACTATCGTCGCCAAGCCGGAGATCAAGAAGCTCCGGTCCAGCAACCTGGCGCGGGCGGGCCCCAATATCGCTGCGTGTTGCATGATCAAGGTGGAGGCGCACCCGCGCCCGTGCCGCGTAGCCATGGTCGGCGACGCGGCGGGGTACATGACCCGGTGCTCCGGCGAGGGCATCTACTTCACGGCAAGTCCGGGCAGCTTTGCGTGCAGGCGATGGGCACTAGCCAAGGAGCGGCGGCTGAAGAGCGCGGTGACAGAGGCCGGGATCAGGCGCGGGCGGTGGGACGATGAGTTCGTGCCGACGTTCAGAATCTTGGACCTGCTCCAGCGCTTGTTCTACGGCGAAAACACGGGACGCGAGACGCTGGTGGTCGGCTGGAGCGGATGTTCGACTGCCACCTGCACAAGCGGATGGCGCCCGGTGAGCCGTGGGCCGACCTCCAGCTGGTGTGGCGGACCACAGGAGGTCCAGCGGCCCCAGCAGCTCGAGTTGTTGCGGGCATAGAAAAATCCCTTCCATTCTCTTTCTGCGGGCAATGGGTACCGCCGATACAGTACTGAATAATGAGGTGAACCACCAGTCCACCATTGAGCACCATTTGATTTGCGACTGCTACTTTGCAATCTTTGGAACCAGTCCTCCCTGCGAAATGACCGACTTGCCACCAAGGTTTTGGTTACCAGTCGAAATTTTAAGATTTTCCATGGTTACCGCGTATTTCCGTGCCCCTCGATAAATCCCCATACCGAGCAAAAAATACCAATTTTTTGAATTTAAACACTTGATTTATAGTAAAGTACGTAGGATCTAATTAATGCCATGAGAGTTGGTTCTGACATGTTGGTAGCAACCCAGTTCCTGTTTTGGGAGGTCTATGGTTCGAATGTCCGTTCATTCATTTATTTGAATTCAAAATTCAACTATAAAATTCATTCGAAATATTCTCGGTATTTCTTGGTAACCGTGGTAACCACATTTACCAGTCCCCCTCGGTAAAATTGCCTCATTCGTAACCAAAACCTTGCTTGCCACACAAGTTGTGCTCGTGTGCTGACATGGCGCTGCCGCTGGTTAATTCCTTGTGTTGGAGAGGCCTAGAAGTTGGGCATCTACATATGCTTGTCAGTCTGAACTATGAAGGTAATGGTATGATGTTTTCTAAAATACTATTGACTGATCACAACATATTCAATCATCGGAAACCTGCATTCTCTTGTTTTCTTGAAAAAAACTGGTGTTAACCATCATTCTTTGACGTGATTACTGAGTTTTTCTGGTTTCAGAAAATAATATTATTTGAGAAAATCTTGCTATCTAAATGCCACTTGGGGGCACCTGAAATTATAGTAACTTGCTAGAGCCTAGAACTAAACTATTAAGGTCCAGATGTACTTGTAGACGGATCACGTTCTGCACATCCTTTGATGTCAAATAGTAAGGGTATTTATTTCCCTAGGAACGCTTATTCCTCTGCTATGTATTTCTTAGCTTGGTACATCTCTTGGTTGTTAAGAAATAGGTAGAACATAGCAACTAAATAGTTAATCATTTATTTTTATAGTATTTATTTGTGCATCTCTTGGATACTGTTGTGATTTCCCAGAGCAGAAGATTATGAATTACATTCTCCTGTTGGGTATACATTTTAGGCATAATAGAGAAAAGGTTCTCACTGAAGTTTGGTTGGAAAACTCAAAACACATTTTGCAAACTTATCAATAATTAAGCAGTTGGTTATTTCTACCTCGCAATGTCAACCGTTTGATTGAAGGTCGTTCTGACGAATGATATGGACACTTCTTTCAAGAGGATACACTAATAAGCAATGAAACCTGATTTTTCATATTAATGGAGGATCCTTCCCGATGAGTTGATATGATTAGTGGATATCTGAAATTAATGGATCATATATCAGTCGTCATATCTGAATTTTCATGCACGTGCATTGTCAACAGTAGGGATGAAAATGGAGTGGAAACTTTCAGTTCTTTCAGAGGAAAAATGGAAACGGAGAGGAAATATGAAAACGGAAATGAAAATTTGCAAAACGGAAGTGAAAATGGAATTTTTTTTATGCGGAAAGGGAAACAAAAACGGAACAATGTTTTCCGGTGGAACAGACATGGAAGCGGAACTTTCCATTTCTGTGAATTTGGAATTTCCATTTTACTATAGACCTATGTCTCCTTTATGGCCCAGCCACCAAACAACACACAATAACACAATATTAGTAGAATGAATCTGAGGCACAACTTCTACTACCATACATGTACTCAGCTATACATAAGTTGCTAACATAATGATATTATTTTGTAGCCATGTTAACAACTCATTATATTTGTCTGTTTTTGTGTGTATTTCTCTATGACTAAAGGAGGGTTTTAGGTCCCGACAGCGCCCACTTCTGTTTCTGTGTATGTTTTGTATTCACTCCGTGTCCGTTTCCGGTAGTATCTGTTTCCGTATTCATTTCCGGGGTTTCTGTATTCGTTTCCGCTTCTGCAAAAAAATATGAAAACAAATATGGTAGCACTCAGTTTCGTCCGTTTTTGCTCCATTTTCATCCCTAGTCAACAGCAAGGCCACAAAGGATGCAGTGGCATGGAGGCGACCCTTGTCTGAATTGTTGTGGATATGCTGCGGTTCACAGTTTTTTCTTCTACCACAGTAACATGAATGTATGATCAATGTATCTGTGAGAAATTGCAGGTTTTCGTCGCCACAAAGGCGCACACATATTGTTAAGGAATTGCTGGTTTTGTAGCTTCATCAGGTATAAGATGACCAAGACAATTTTCAACTTTTATCTTTATTGTAGTTGATTGGTACCACATATTTGTTTGGACAGATGGCAGCGAGCTAGGGGATATGAATGATAGACACCGATGGAGATGATGCAACAAGCGAAGGAGAAAGTTGGGGGTGTGGAAGGAGGGAGGGAGGCGATGAAGCTGAGAGAAAGGAGGGAGACACCAAAGGAGTTGGCATAGGATGAAAGCGAAGTTGCGCCCTAAGGTTCGATCGCCATCGTGTTGCAACTGTTACCTTTCCATCAATGCTCATGTTCATTGTATTTTTTTTAAGGTCCGCAACTTTGGCAGCTCTACACAATTGTTGGCGAGGAAGATGGTAAACTCATTTAGGATGATTGTTGGGGTTATTGTGAAGCTCAATGTTTGGTGTAGTCTCGTGACAAAGAGGACAAGCCATTAGACACGAGTGACTGATAAATTTGTACAATCACTTCCATTTTTTGTAGGAACATGTGATGTAATTGATTTGGTAAAGAAAATAATAGAAAGACTGTGCTTCATGTGGATCTTCAGGTGAAGGACAAATTACATCATTGTGACATCAAATAATTGTTCATTGATTGTTTGATCAAGTTGCTGAAACATGATTGTTGTATGATGATAAATTTGCAACGTGAAGTACGTATCCGAAAGCATCATTATTTGATTTATCGGTTTTGTGAAATCTCACAGGCTTCATTTTTTTTTGCGTTAGTCACTTTTTGCTTTGCACAAGGCCGATGCTGGGGACGGCGGTGCCGAGCCATGTACGAGTGGGAGTCGGCGAGAACGAGTTCGAAACTTAATGGGGGAGGGGGGCAAGATGATGATTGGGGAGGCCGAGGGGAGGGCGGGGCAGTGATAGCAGGCGGCCGCAGAGGGTGGATGCAGGCGGTTCGGCCTGCATAGGTCACGGGAAAGGAGGAGGAACCGTCACGGGAGAGGACGAAGATAAACATTTGGTGGCATGCTCCTAAACATTGATATTGATCTGATGGTCAAACATAAAATTGACGGGCGTGAGAATTTTTTTTAAGGTATAGTTGCCCCCTTAATTTATTTACCATTATTTGCCCGTAGCAACGCACGGGCATTCTACTAGTATATATAAGGGAATCACTATAGGTCACCCAACTGATCTTTCCGTGTGCGTCCACCGCCCCCATGTTCGTCATATATGTTTTAATCAGAAGGCTCCGAAGTAACCTTCATTATAGGACATGTTTGCATGTGGGAAAGAAGATGTGAAGTATAAGAGGGGTGACTGCGCACGAGCAATGAATAATGTATGTCGTGGTGAAAAAGAACATGAATTTCCTTTTCATGTCTTTTAATGAAACGAATGCACATGAATCACATTGGCATCGTGACAAAGTAGGAATGAGTAGTTTGTTAATCATAATTAAACTAACGTCTATTCCAAGTTTGCTCTTACAACTGCAAAATTAAACAAGTTGAACTTTAGTTGAAATGATGCATATCTTGCCTCTCATCCCTCAAATCATTGCAAGAACATTTCCGATGGATTGACAGTCATCACGCGTAGCAACCATTAGAGGAAACAAAATCAGAAAGTTCCAACTAAATATGAAAAAAAGTGAAAATAAATAGAAATCTAAAACTCTAGAACAAGAGAGGGGGCTCATTCATACATCAGCACTAAAATTAAATAAGTTGTTTTCCCTTATAGTTAAGTGTGTAAGCATTTAGTGTACACAAATCCTGAATTCATAGATGCTGCAAATTACTATGGGGTTTCTAGATTTTTTTTTTGGCTTTCTTGGATACTTATGCATGATTGGTATTGATCCTTTTGAACAACAACGACAAGGCCACCATGGCACGGTGAGGGATCGATGCTCTGGCAATAGGAACAAAAGAAAGAATAGTGCTCCATGCCAAGCGTACCCGTGCTTTGCTTTAACAATTGCTTCACCCTAGGGGCTATAGTGCACACTAAAGCCAATTAAAAAAAGGGAAGCCAAAAACAAGAAATCCTGAAAGAAATACAAACTGGAAAACCAAAAAAAGGAAAAAAAAACAAGCGAAAATCCAGTGAACCCTTCCCCACTCTCTCCCTCTCGCTCTTTCGCTCACTTCTCTCTCCAATCCCGGTTGCGGTGCCACCAGAAGGACACATCGCGACACGAGCTGCGAGCGGCCTCCGCCAGCGTAATACAAGGTGATGACCCCTTCCTCTTTGTCCTAGCTAGTATATCCTCATATCTGAATGTAGGTTCTGAGTTTTCTATAATTAGAAGCTCTGGCTCATTTAGTGTACAAAGCTTTGACTTTCATGTGTGTACTACTAACCTTCAATTTTTAATATTATATACAACTAGCAAATATGCCCGTGTGTTGCATCAGATTATGTAGATGTGATAGAGTTAAAAAAAAGTCTGAATCAAATGTCAGGATGAGATAAGGATTTTCAATATGTCATTTCACAAACTATGTCTGATTGATGTCATGGTGCGAAGAGACTTTTAAGAAGTCATTTCAAAAACTGAAAATGTGATGGTCTCATCATGACTTGATTTTCTAAGGCACCACAACAAAATAATTTTTTGCTGAGCAATCTACATTGATGGCTCCCTGCCTGAGCTAGACTGATGCTTGGTGTGTCTCGCGTTGACCTAGCGTATCGATGTTTTTCATAACCAGTAGAACTGTAGTACCAGAAGAGCTGTGTATGAAGGGAAAATAGACATTTAGTCATTTTCATATAGCTTACAAAAACTAACCCATAGCAAGATGTATCAATGTTTTTGGGCTCGGCTATAGAGAACACACAAATTTTTCTTTACCCAACGCTCGAGAGACTAAATAAAATCATAAAACGACCACTACAGATCCCCTAATAAAACTCTATCTAAGCGATGGTTTGTTTTGTTCGTAACTTACAAATCAGTTTTAATTTTTGTGAACATTTTCTAAAAATTTCATGGACTGTGTTCCAAATTTCCGAATATTTTTTGAATACACATTCATATTTTAAAAACCATGAACAAATTTCATTTCATGATTTTTTTTTGAAATCATGATTTTTTTAATAAGCGAACAGTTTTTTAAATCATGAACATTTTATGATTTCCCGAATGCTTTTTGAATTCACAAATATTTTATGATCTATCTATATATTTTTTCAGTACTCACAATTTTTTGAAATTTGGATTTTTTGGAAATCCCAGACTAATTTAAAGAAGTAAAAAACAGAAACCAAAATGAGAAATGAAAAGGAAAAAAAGGGCCCCATGACCGGCACATGCTATAGTTACGAATTGGTTTTACTTTTTGTGAACATTTTATAAAATTTCATGGACATTGTTTTCAAATTCATTAATATATTTTGAATACACTATCATATTTTAAAAATCATGAACATTTTTTATTTCATGATTTTTAAATCGTGATTTTTTTTGATAATTTGCAAACAGTTTTATTTTAAATCATGATCACTTTATGATTTCTTGAATGTTTTTTGAATTCACAAACATTTTATGATGTATCTACATATTTTTTCAGTACTCATAACTTTTTGAAATTTGGATTTTTTGGAATCCCGGGCTAACTTGAAGAAGGAAAAAAGAAACAAAAATGAGAGAGGAAAAAGCATTAAAAACAGGGGGTGTCATGACCGGCATATGGGCTGGGCCATTACCGCCTACAGGGCCTGCTATATGAAAAAGCAAAAAAAAAAAAACGCCACAACCGGCACATGCTGCACGAATTGGTTTAAATTTTTGTGAGCATTCTCTATAATTTCATGGACATTGTTTTCAAATTCCAGAATATGTTTTCAATATGCGATCATATTTTAAAA